>NC_056732.1:798192371-798342371 GCF_019279795.1 Protopterus annectens | reverse complement strand
CATTGTACTTGGAAACTGCATTGCTGGTGGCTCTACTTATGTGAAAAGAGTTTCTGAACTCCAGACAGTCATTAAAGTTCTTTTTTTTCACAAGGACAGAATGTCTCTTCATGCTAATCCTTCTTTTATGCCCAGGAAGGTTAATGATTTGTCTTTGAATCAGTCTATTCATCTTCCTTCCTTTTCTTCTCCTCAGCAGTCTGCTAGTGAGAATGTACTACACATCTTGGGTTTACATAGACATTACTTGGAAAAGACAAAATGCATCAGAAAATCTGAGCAACTTATATTTCAGTCCAGGAAATGGGTTTGGCAGTGTCTAACCAAGCCATCTCCTCTTGGGATGTCTAAGGTTGTTTCCTTTTGTTATTCTTTTCATGGCAAGTGGCATTACTATTCCATTTTTGCTCATTCTACCAGGGCAGTAGACTCTTCTGGTGCTTTCTGTCAATGTCCTGGATACTAGATCCATGATGGAAGCTGGTATTTGGTCTTCTGTCCACATGTTTACCAAGCATTATAAGTTGGATGCCATTTCCAGGGTCAGAGCAGGATTTGCCAGGACTATCCTTCAAGGGTTTATGGAGGGCTCTTCTCTGCCTCCCTCCTTTCATATTCTCGGTAGTTTTTATACTCTCCCAAAATTAAAGAATACTGAAACAGTGATAAGGAAGGACATAATACAGTTGTGTAAGATGTTAAAATAACAGTAGATGCTTTACTTCTTGCAGTATTTGGCCCCTCTGTACTACCGCCTTTAGTTTTCTGGTGCTCTACTGCTGGCTGAGGGTTTTTGTCTTACATCCTTAACCCCTTCTGTTTCCCTTCCTGGATGAGCATGTTATTTTTTCTCTTGTGTTGCTCTGGTTCTTCTGGGGAACGTCAATTCTGAGGATTAGGCATCTGTATGAGACATATGTACCTCATGCCTTGAGCATAGGACATACATCTGATGTACAATGCCAGGAAGTTGCAAAGTTTTTGGTATACTTGCCAGACATTAGGCTATCCTCTGTAGGATATCGCAAGACTAAAGAATACATCAGCAGTGAGAACTAGGATATCCACTGTTATGGTGAGATCTTACACAAATGTAATTTCATAATATGTTTAGAATATCATTCCTATTCCCTGCAACACACTCTTCAATCTGTGGCTTTTCCCTCTGTTGTTACAAGGAACTACTAACTTCAAATACGATTTTTTTGCATACTGATATATCCATTTTAGATGGATCCAGTGTGAAAACCAGAAATAAGAGCACTGGCAAACATACTAAGGCAAGATCTCTAAATGCACCCCTATAGAACATTTGTGGAAATTATTATTTATTTATTTTTTTTATTGCAGAGAGCAAGCTAGTCCAAACCACCATATTAGGGATAACCTCACAACTCCTTTACTTAAAATGGTCACATAAAACCAAGGAAAAGATAAAACACCTGCTAATGGTGAAACACAGCTAAGACAACTGTAATCTCACAGTAGAGCCTAAACAATGTTAAAGCTTTGGAAGGACTGCTGTTTTGGGGTCTCTGTCTTGAGCACATACAGGAAAAATACATTTGAACAGATATAAATTTTCTAATTTTAAATTCAGCACTGAGCTACCTTTATATATTGTGCTAGCTTTAGAGTTGCTATAATACTTATGACAATGACTGACTTTGAAAATATGTTCCGAGATGTTCTTTGGGATAGATGTTTACATCTCCAGCAGGTCTTATTTATGTTCCAGAGGAATTTTAGGGATGGTATTCATAGTCCAGGGTTTCACACCTGTGTAGCAGTTACCTGCAAAGAGCGCCAGTACACCTATTTGCAAATACATTAAGTTCAGGTTCTTCACACTGACTAAGAAAATGCAAAGATATTTTGATAAACATGCCTACTTGTGGTAAAAGCATAAAGTACTTGAAGATAAGTGCTATGTATATGTGAAGGACTGTGAGAAAGCAGTAGACTTCATATGACTTTGTGTTTACTTTGATATTGTGGATGAACACGGCTATATGCAGTCACACTTGGAAGACCAAGGGCAGGTGAAAGACTCTGAAGCTTTTTTTAATATTTTAAAAGACAAAGGGCTTTAATATGTTTTGTATAGGGGTATCCTTCTGTGGACACCTTGGTGTTTTCATTAAAGAAGAGATAAGAATAATTGAAAAAAAGGGAAACACCAAGAAACACATCAAGAGGGTTGTGCTGGAGAAGGTGGGTGGGAGGATATGTTTATGTCAGTGGATACACCCCCTATTCTTTCAAATGTTTTATATAAGAGGGTGGTGTCTGGATAGTGGCTAAGAGGTCACAGGAAAGAGGATTAGGGAAGGAAGTGGGTGACGAGGGGTGAGGTCTAACAACAGTTCTCAGTTCACATGGCTTCAAACATTTCCACTGTCAGATAATGTTGCAGTGGAGGATCCTGATGTTGATGGGGGTAGGAGCCTGTGGTGGTGCATTGGCTAATGCTGACTGAGGCAGTGAGTTTTCCACCCAATGAAGAGAAGCCTCAATTGGCTGGAGACATCTGTCCATGACATGCACTATTAAATCCTCAGTCAAGTCCTGAAGCCCATTCAGTGAGGCTTATGAGGCTGCCAAGTGATAGGATGCCTAGAGGATCGAAGCTGCCACTATGATTCTATGAGGATATCACTGAACAAGCAAAGGGTGAATGTTCCCTAAGCTTGGAGGTATGCAGTAGGGCTGCACCTGAGGAATTTGAATCTATAGCATAATTAACAGGAAAGAAATAGAAAGAAAATAATGAAAGACAAAGAAATGCATAATTAAAATAGATTCATATGTTCATAGGATGATACTAGGGTATTGGCCTGGAGGCCCTTATAAGCCCAGCCAAGAATTTCGCCCCTGTTCCAACAAAGTCAGCACCTGTTTCCCCCTGTCCAGCAGGGACACAGGTGGGATCCCAGGGTTGAACTTTCTGTTTCCTATCTAGTCATCCAGGTTCCTCTTAAAGACCGCTAGTGAGGTACTCTGCTTATCATGGAGATGACGTCTATTATGCAGATGGGGAGTCTTTGGTATACAAATCTATCCTGCCAACAAGTTCTTTTAATGTTACAGACCAAGTTGAGGCCTTGTTTGTGAGTTATGTGAGTGGAGTTTAACTTATGGATATGCACAAACTCCATCAAGGCTGGGTCTGAGATGGCCTTGTATGCCAGACACAGGTCACTTCTGAGTAGTCTGTACAAGAAAGACTAGAGTGACAGTGCTTTTAGCATATCTGTATAGGATAGATGTTTGGAACTATATATTTTCCTGGTCAGGAACCTCTGTGGTCTCTCCAGTTGCTACATGTGCTTGGCAAGGGGCATGCCAAAAAGAGGCATTGTACTTGATAATGGTTCTGATAAGGGATGAGTAGAGGGATATTATAACCTCCTTGTTCCTGCATGAAATACCTTTACTTATGTGGTGGGCCATGTAGAAACCCTTCCATACAACTGAGGCAACGTGGTGGTCAAAAGTCAAGTTGGTATCAACCTGGGTGCTCAAGTCCATCACGAATGATTGCATGCTTAGTACATTGTTATATGTGTGATAATTAGTAGGGACACCATTTTCCTCAAAGGGGATAATGATGCATTTCTTGGCATTCAGTTTGAGGCCATGCTTCTAGCACCAGTCATTAGCTTGGGTAAGGCCCTCAGGGAGGATATTCACATCACTAGGGAAATTTAAGACAGTGCCCAGCTTGCAGTCATCTGCAAAGTTGGTCAACTACAGACCACTGGTTTTGACTTGCACCTTAGAAAAGTATATCCCAAACAGTAGAGGCTGCAAGACCAATCCTTGGAGTACATTGCTCATTACAGGTCTACTACTAGAGGTGGCTTCCCCTATTTTGACTCAGTGGGTTCTATCAGTGAGCCAGTTAGCTACCCATCTGAGAACATACAGGTTGAAGCCTAGCTGAGAGAGTTTATCTATTATGCCCAAGTGGGGAATAGTATCAAAGGCTTTGACTAGGTCATGGTTGGTGGTGTGCACTATCTTGCCCTCATCCATGGCTTTGGTGACTGTTTTAAAGAAGTCAACCAAGTTTAACAGACATGATCTCCCCTTGACAAAAACAAATTGTGTGGGGTCAAGTGTTATGTTGGTTGCCAATGTCCTTGTTTATGAGATCCATGAGAATGCATTCCATGGCCTTGCAGAGCAGGCTAGTTAGGTTGATGGGCCTATAATTGTCTGGGTCAGTGGACGCTCCACCTTTGTGTAGAGGGATGAAAGTGGCTGCCCTCCATTTGGCTGGGATGAAGCCAGTGCTCAGGCTTTGGTTGAATAGGGTGTCTAATGGAGCTGAGCGCTCATGCCTATGTTCATGTAGGACATGTAATGCTTTCTCTAAGGCCAAGAACACTGCATCAATGACACCAGACAATATCTCAGGATGCCTTCTAAATAGCTTGAAACATGACCTATCAGAGCATCTGGAACTGCAATTTAACTATAGCCTCCAAACAGGCTTTGTGCCACATGAATGGAGAACAGCAACAGACATTCCTCTGCAAAAAGGTGGGCCATCTACAGACCCTGGAAACTACAGACCCATGAGTCTCACTAGACTCCTATGTAAAGCCATGAAAAGAATCATCATGGAAATATAGTGATATAGTAAATGTCCAGACACTGGATTCAACCCAGTTTGGTTTCATCAGGGGCAGATCATGCCTAGTCAACCTCATGGACTTCTTTGAGAAGGTCACCAAAGCAATGGATGAGGGTAAAATGGTTTACACTGCCTACCTTGCCAAGACATTTGACACAATACCCCACTCGGGCATTGTTAACAAACATAGAATATTAGGTACGAAGTCATATGTCACCCAGTAGATAGCCAGTTGGCTCACAGACAGGACAGAGGAAGTTAGAATTGGGGGGTCCACCTCTACAAAGAGGCCAGTCACAAGCAGAGTCCCTCAGGGATCAGTCTTTGGACCACTCCTTTTTGGCATTTACTTCTCTGAAGTCAAAGCCGATGTCAGGGGTCTCTGGTTGACTAAATTAGCAGATTATTGCAAATTAGGAGCTGTCACTGTATCTCACACTGACATAAATGTTCTTCAGCAGGGGCTGACACAGATAAACAACTGGTGTTAGAGCCATGGACTAAAAGTAATGCCAAGAAATGCATAATAGCATGCTTCAGGAATCATGCACCCCTGGTAACTATCATATTGACAACACACCCCATAAGTTTGACCCAGTAGTTAGGGACTTTGAGACACAATTAGTAATCTAGCCTTTGACCATCATGTGTCTACAGTAGTGAGAAAATCCTTCTATGTTGCGCAACTTATAAACAAAGGTATGGCATCTAAGTCCAAGGAAGTCATTGTTCCACTGTATTCTGCATTCATCAGACCTATCATTGAGTACAATGCTCCCTTTGGTATGTACCTAACCAGGCATATGGAACAATTGGTATGTTCACAGAGGCTTCTCACTAAAACAATACAGGGCTTAAGTAAAATGTCCTATGCAGACCGCCTCAATGCTCTATCTCTGTATTCTGTCTCCTTCAGGCTTTTGAAGGGAGATGTATGCCTGGCATACAGAGCATTGTCAGACCCCACTCTGATGGACTTCCTGCATATCCACAAAACAAACAGAACCGGAATTACCTATTCTAAAGACTTAAACCTTACCTGTGATATAAATAGGACCTGCTAGAGAGACAGGTATGTATCCCACAGATTACCCCATATCTGGAAGAAGCTCCTCATCCATGTGAAGCAAAGTTCCTCCCTAAGTGAATTCAAGTACAACCTGGACAATTGGATGGAGAACAGGGAATTCACTCCTGGTTTGGCACCTATGTCTCTAATGGACACAGGCAACCTGTAAATGGTTCATCTCTCAGACCATAGCTTGTAAATGTTTCATCTACCAAGCCCCTGCTTACATTTATCAAGGGTATCAGAACTTGTCAGAGATTTAGACTGCATGGTTAGGCTTAAAAAGGCCCTTGTGGTCATTAGCCTAGTAAACACCTATGAACTTACGAACACAGCCATGGATATTGTCAGGTCCCATGGAGACTGTATTTTAGGTATTTGAGAGGGCATTAAAGACTTGCTCCCTGGATGAGTGAGGGAGCAGGTGCTGGGGATGTCCTGGTTTACTGATAGGGTGGACTGGGGGTGAAGTTTTCACTGAAACTGTCTGCCAGCAGGTTGCCTATATCTATGGCTTTTGGGTATGTGGTGTTCTTGACTACCAGTTCAGTGCAGATTTGGGTGTTACCTTTCAGATTGTGGACAAGTGTGAAGAAGGCCTTGTGATTGTCCTTAGTGGATGTGGCCAATTTGGACTAGAAGGTAACCTTACAGGATTTCACCATTGACCTAATTTGATTGTTCAGCCAAAGGAGAGATTGTTTCCAACTTGGCAATTGCTCCTACTTGGTCCTGGACAGCATTTTTTTTCCCCTTTTATTATAGAATTTGTTTATTGCTACTGTCCACCAGACAGGTTTACTCTTCCTTGAGGAAGATGATTTGGTCCTGTCAGGTATTGCTGAGTCCATACAGCTACATAGGTGCCCATATAATTTTTTGGTGTAGGCTTGGACATCAGTGCTAGTTCCAACTGAAGGGACGGTGGCTGTGAAGCTGCTTATACCTGGTCTCAGGAGATTGTAGTCAGTTTTGGAAAAGTTTTTTCGTTTAACCCTGACAAGGGGGGTGGGTCAGGGGAGATGGTGACTTTGAAAGTGATGTTTTTTTGGTCAGATCTTACCAAGGAGGATTACACTGTAGGGGTGCTACAGTGACTACTCATGTTGGTTAATACCAGGTCCAGGATATTTTCACCTCTCATGGGGATGTTGACCAGCTGATCCAATGCATTGGCAATGGCGATGTCAAGGAATCTCTGGGTGTTCATATTTGTGCTACAATGGATCTTCCATTCTATGGCTGGGTAGTTAAAGTCACCCAGGATCAGGATACAGGGTTGAATCTTGATAGATTCAAGTAAGTCTGGATAGGTGGAGTGGGTGCCCTGAGTCATGTTTGGGGGTCTGTAGCTAGCTATGATTTGAATAGATTTTTTGTCAACAGTTAACTGCACTTGGAATGCATCATGTGCATCATACTGTTTGATGAGCCTGTAGGTGTGTATATCTTTGATAAATACTGAAACTCCACCTCCTTTGGCTTTGTAGCTCTCCATTTGGGGTCTGAAAGTATGGTAGGATGGGTAACCTGGTAAGGCTGGGGTGCTGTCCACAGCACTAAACCAGGTTTCAGTGAATGCACAAATGTCAGCAACCTCAAGGGCAAGAAATGCTTGCAATGAGTGCAGTTTCATGCTAAGACTCCTAGCGTTTAGCAGTATGACCTTTAAATTTTGTTTAGAAGGATTTTTCACATTGGTTATTTTGTACTCATGACTTTTCCTAAAAAAGGCACTATGGGGAGGCAAGAGCCTTTGCCAGAAGCCTGAAGTGCAGGGGAGAAACATGAAGGCCATATCTGGCAAAATATTGTGGTCTGTCAATCATGTCCTCCCAAGCTGTCAGGTACTGACTCTCCTTGGAATGACACCATAAAGTAAGCCAATTGTTAAAGTCAGTAATTTTCTGTTTGCATTGAGGCATCATTCTGGGTGACAGTAGGATGCTGCTTAAGGCTAGGGACATAACTGCCTGGGACACATATTCAGTGAGCTCGATCATGTCTTTCTTCATATAGTCCAGGGAGGTACTTATGAAGTCATTCACAACAACATGGACTATGACTAAATCATAACAGTACCTGTTGTTTAGAAACTTGAAAGTGTGCATGATATGGTGAATTCAGCCACCTGACAAGCAACTTACCCTTTCTCCTTGTCTAGCTGGTGAGGGGCACATATGTGTGTTGCACGATAAAGTCTCCTATGACTAGTATGTAGGGTTTGTGGCTGGGCCTTAGAGGCTGTGAGACGTTGGTGTGTGTACAGTTTAATACTGAAACCTAAAAACTGCATGTGTTGACTGGTCACATGGTTGACCCAAATTCCTGAATCCAGAACAGCAAAATATCGGCCAGGTCAAAAATTAATACATCAACACCCATAGTTTGATGTAATTGACATAGCAGGACATAACTCAGACACCCATGCTATGCACCTTCACGTACCATGACATTCCATAGTCAACAGTATGTGTATTTTACTATTTTACAGGTGGGGAAAGCCCACATGCATCCCCCATGTGAGTCACTGTGCCCCCCAAACCTCCTGCAACTTATATATACCAACTATAAGATTGTACTACAGTGAGGAAATGGGCTAATTCCCTATTCCCTGTTCCTCACTTCACCACAATCTCAGATCACAATGCTGAACTCAGATACTCAAACTACACTACCCATTCGCTGTAGTGTAGTCATGTATTTTGAGTCATCATTCTGTCCATTGGAAAACTGCCTTTCGACTGCATGCCGGTCAATAGCAGTGACTTCAGGTATTCAGTAGTAAACCTTGTGTACTATGTGTGGTGTTTGGTGCTGTTGGTTGTACAGGCCCATTGACAGTTGCATGTCAATGTCGGATTCCCATTTGTTATGCAGCAAGACGTACGTGCGTGCGTGCACAAACACACACACACAAACACACACACACACACACACACACACACACACACACACACACACACACACACACGCGCGCGCGTGCGCACACACCAAGTGGGATGGAGTGAGATTAGAACCCCTACCTATCTAGTCTTACACCCTGCAGATCCTAGCATTTACAGCACGCACCACAGCTGAAGTCTAAGAAGAAATAGGTAAGAAATGCTAAGAAAAAGAAAGAGAAAACGGGGGAAGAGAGAGACAAAGAAAAAATGCACACAATAAATTCACACATACTGTTAGACATCATTCAGTTTAATTATTCCATGCATACATGGGAATTCTAATATGGGAACTATTTATGCATAAATGGGAATAATGATATTGGACATGATTATGCATACGTGGGAGTAATAATATGGGAAGTCCTTATACATACTTAGGAATAATGCTATGGAAAGTGCTTATGCATACATGGGAATAATGATATGGGAAGTGCTTATTTATACTTAGGAATAATTATTTGGGAAGTGCTTGTAGATACTTGAGAATAATGATATAGGAAGTGCTTATGTATACCTGAAAAGAATAAGAGTATTGCTTGCGAGTCTTTGTGGGGTTTACATTTTACACTCTACTACAGTAAAATAAAAAATGATAATACATTTCATATTTTTGCCTGATATAAAAATGTGTATGTATATATATATATATATATATATATATATATATATATATATATATATATATATATATATATATAGCTATATCTATGTGTGCACCCCCCACACCCCCTGCAACTTATATATTCCAACTCCGAGATTGGACTACAGTGAGGAAAAGGGTACATTTCCCATTCTGCACTGTACCACAATCTGTAGTCATAACATCGACCACATATAAGCAAACTTACACTAGCATACCCTGCAATGACACTCACAGACATAATGGTTGGCAATACGGGAATCAGTCAACTGACATTCAACATTCCCATGTTCACCGAACCATCGATAGATAGATAGATAGATAGATAGATAGATAGATAGATAGATAGATAAAGATTTCTCTCTCTCTCTCTCTCTCTCCCTATATATATATATATATATATATATATATATATATATATATATATATATATATGTGTGTATGTATATATATATATATATATATATGTATATATATATATATATATATATATATATATATATATATATATATATATATATAATAAAATCTGTTAAAGATAGAATTCTGCATTTATACATCAACATATCTTTTGCTTGCAATAATGTACTGAATTGAACTTAGAGGCCTTCAATTACTGTCTTTTATAAATACATGCAGTTATATATAGTAATTAAATCAGAAGAAAATAGAATACTGCATTCATTACTTTATTCATACTTACCAGTGGCTTCAACCCATCATTTTATTCTCCTGCTTTGTTGTGTACAATTGTTGGTTCATAGGTTCATAAGTGTTGACTAGGCTAATGGTCCTGGAGTCTTTACAAGCCTAGCTTATAGGATTACCCTGACATCGTGCCACCCAACCTTAGTTCGGACTGCCTCTGTTGAGTAGAGCCACTGGAGTGATTTCCGGGGTGAATTTTCTATTTCCCATCAACTCATCAAGATTGATCTTGAAGAGGGACTGTGAGATGCTCTGTTTGACATGTATGTGAAGTCTATTCCATACCATGGGTCTCTGGGTTATGAACCTGTCCCTCCAGCATGTTCTGTTGATTGTGGTAATGAGGTTGAGGTCTCTGGAGCATGTGATGTGGAGGGATTGGGATTTCTTTAGATGTAGCATTTCTAACAGAGCTGTGTCAGACATAGCTTCATAAGTCAAGCAGAGATTGCCTCTAAGTAGGCGATATGAGACAGAGAATAGTTGGAGTTTTTTTGAATCTATCCATATAGGACAAGTGTTTAAGGCCTAGGATCCTCTTTGTGAGGTACTTTTGCAGCCTCTCCAGTTGCTGCAGGTGTCTAGTGAGGTTCATGCCAAATGGGGCATTGTACCCGATGACTGGCATAATGAGGGAAGGGTAGAGGGAGACAATGACTGCTTTCTTTCTGGATGCAAAACCCTTAGTAATGAGATGTGCCACATAGAAGGACTTTCTGACCACAGTGGCAATGTGGTGGTCAAAAGAGAAGTTGCGGTCAACCTGTGTTCCCAGATCTCTTATAATGCTTTCTGTGTTCAGTGGACTACCATCGATGTAGCAATTCATGGGAACTGTTTTTTTCCCGAAGGGGATGATGAAACATTTTTTGGCATTTAGCTTACGGCCATGGTTCTGACACTAGTCATTGGTCTCAGTGAGGCCTTTCTGTAGGATGTCAGCATCACTTGGGGAGATAATAATAGCTCCCAACTTGCAATTGGCTGTGAACTTTGTTAGCCAGAGTCCCTTCGTGTTGGCCTGGACTTCAGAGAATTAGATACCAAATCGGAGAGGACACATGACCAAACCCTGTGGGACTCCACTCGTGAATGGTAGGCAGTCTGACTTGGAGTCAGCTACTTTCACACTGTCAGTTCTATCTGTGAGCCAGTTTGCAACCCACCTAGTGAGATAGGGATTGATGCCTAGCTTAGTGAGTTTTTCTATGATTCCTGAGTGGGGAATGGTATCAAAGGCCTTGGTCAGATCAAGGTAGGCTGTATGATCCACCTTGCCTTCATCCACAGCTCTGGTGACTGAGTCAAAGAAGTCAACCAGGTTGAGCAGGCATGAGCTACCCTTCACAAAACCAAACTGTGTGGGATCCAGAGTTTGGAGATTTCCTGTATCCTTGTTTATTAGTTCCATGATGATGTGTTCCATAGCTTTGCATATCAGACTTATCAGGATAATGGGGTGATAGTTCCCAGGGTTTGTATTCTTTCCTCTTTTGTGGAGAGGGATGATTGTAGCAGTGCACCATTTGGTAAGGACAAAGCCTGAGATAAGGTACTGATTGAACAGGGCACACAGGTGTGGTGCCAGTACACTCTGTAGTTCATGTAGAACACAGCCAGGGATATTGTCAAGTCCCATAGAAGCTGTATTATTGGCCTTGGACAGTGCTGTTTTAACCTGTGCAGCAGTAATACTGGATGCCTGACAATCGACTGGTATTGTGATTGGTCCTTTGGGGGGGGGAGTAAAGTTGGCACTGAATCTGTCAGACAGTATATTGGCAATATCTGTTGGATCATTATAGAAGGTACCATTGTGCAGTAGCTCAGATCAAATTTGGGTATTGGCAAGGAGATTCATTACATAACTATAGAAGGCTTTGTGACTGTCTTTACTATCTGCTGCAAATTTATTTTCATAGCTAGCTTTAGAGGATTTGATAAGGGATCTCAACTTTTTCTTAAGGCTGATAAGGGAGTTTTTCCAGTCTTGGGACTTCACCTTATTCCGCATCAATTTCCTCCTTTTGTTGTAGAGTTTGTTTATGGCAGAGGACCAGCAGATTGGCTTCCTTTTTTTGGAGGAAAGCATCTTGGTTTTATTGGGTATGGCGAGATCCATGCATTTGTGTATGTGTTTGTACAGTGCATTGGTGTATGATTTGGCAGTCATGCAACTATTCTCCATTTGCATGGGTGCCGTGAAGTTAGCTACCTCTGTTTTTAGGAGCCCAAAGTTAGCTTTGGAGGTTTTTCATGGTGGTTACCATTGCAGGGGATGGGAGGGTGGGAGGCATATGGATTTCCAAGGTGATTAGTTTGTGGTCGGATCTAAACAGGGAGGAGTTGACTACTGGTGTAGCTCAATGGTCACCCATGTTAGTAATGACCAGGTCAAGGATGTTGCTACCTCTAGTGGGGGTAAGAATGAGCTGGTCCAGGACATTAGAATTAATGAATTTAAGGAAATGCTGGGCAAGTGTATTGGCACAAGAGTATTTTTCCCAGTTAATGGAAGGGTAGTTGAGTTGCCAGGTATGAGAGTGTTAGGTTGGACCCTATTATTCTCCAGGGTGCTTAGGAATGTGGAGTGTGAGTCTTGTGACATGGTTGAGGACCTATAGCAGGCTACTACCTAAATCTCTGTCTTACCCAATGTTAGCTGCACCTGAAGTTTATCTGATGTGTTTTGTTGAGCTACCAGTCTGGAGGTGTATGCATCCTTTATGAATATGGAAACACCACTGCCTTTGGAGCTTCAGTCCAAGGTCAGGGGGCCGAAAGGTGTGGAATGAGTTATAGGCTGGTAATGCAGGGGTGCATTCTGCTGCTTTGAACCAGGTCTCTGTTACAGCACAAATGTCGATGTTCTCCATTTTGAGGAGTGCTTTGAGCGAGTGCATTTTGAGATTTAGACTTCTAGTGCTGAGCAGCATGACCCTCAGATTGCATTTGTTTGTAGCTGTTACAGTGGTAATTTGTTCTTTGGAACACTGCCTAAAAAGGCACTATAGGGGTGGCAAGAGCCTTGGCCAGTATCAGGCAGCCCAGGGGTGAGAGTTGCAGGCCGTCTATGGCAAAGCATCGAGGTCTATCAATCATGTCATCCCAGGCCGACAGATACTGGATCCCCTTAGAATGACACCAGAAACATTGCCAGTTGTTGAAATCAATCATTTTCTGCTTGTACTGTGTCATCATTCTGGGTTATGGTAGGATGCTGCTCAGGGCTATGGTCATACCCGTCTGGGCTACATAATCCAAGAGCTCCTCCATGTCTCTTTTCATGTAGTATCTCAGGTCATTCACACCCACGTGTACAATGACAGTCATATTTGTACCTGTTGTTGAGGGTCCTCAGTGCGTGCGTTATGTGGCAGATCCTGGCACCTGACAGTCAGCTGGCTGTTACTTTCTCATTATTCAACCTAGTGAGTGGGACATTGGTGTGCCTCATTATCGAGTCACCTATGACTAGTGTGTTGGGCATGCTGTTTTGCCTTAGGGGCTTTGGATTTGTGTTGTGTTGTGGTGGTTGAGTGCATTCCTGCCTTGGCCGTCTCTGCTGTTTGGGTAGATGTTTATTGAGAGACTTCACAAAGGTGGGTGTGTGGTTTGTGTTTTTATGTGAAGGCAGTGCTGGTGTGAGTTCTGGAGGGCTATGTGCTCCATATAGTGTGGTGCAAGTGTCGACCTTCTCCTCTTGACTAGCTAGTATTGGCTGGAAAGTGTGTGGCTTCCAATTTGGATATATAAGTGCATCTCACAAGTCTGATTGCAGGGAGGTAAGAGGAGAGGGCTGTCAGTGTACTTGAGGCAGTTTGCTACATTGCCTCAGGATGCCCAATTGCATCAGATTAATAAGAGAAATCATAGGGAACTGACCTTTAGATATGCCTGGAGGGGTGGGCTTTAATAATAAGTACTGGAGCTGATTCCTTGTAGAATGTTTTGTGTTGGTAGAACTTTTGTGTGCTACAAATATTGCTACAAGAAGTCTGGTAAAGTGCTAGACTAATAAGCTACTAAAAGTGCAGGAGAGAAGAGAACTAGCAGATCTAAGGGAAACATTGAAGTGCAGACTTTGGCACCACGCAGAAGCTTACAAATAGTCCTGGATACAGCAAATCTGTATCTGGACTAGACTAGTTACAGGTAAGGTGGGAAACAAGTGGAAATGCGGGCTTTTAAACCAGAAAGTTGAAAGATATCGAAAAACTGCCCAAACGGCCAATAAACTACTTTTTCTGGGCCAGAAACCACTCCTCTTGTGGTAGATATACAGGAAAGGCAGGAAACAAGCTTAGAATGTGCCAAAAAATATAATCAGCTGAGAAGCACACTCAGTCTGAACACAAGGAGATTCTAGCAAAGTTTTTTTTTTTTTTTTTTTTTTTGTTAGTAAAGTGGAAAGGGAGAAAGGAGGAACAGAAGATATTTCAAGGTTAAGAACCAAAGTGGGTTGGCCTTCTCAAATGTTCTCTCTGTATTAGGTAGAATGAGCTACTTACCCCAGACTGGGAGGAGTGTCCCAGATCAAATTTATTTTGCATTAGCTTAATATATGTTTTTAGGTAATTATTAATATCTGAATTGTCATACTGTGCCAATATTTCCTTTAATGCAAATTGTAAATAGTAGTACTGCATCTTCCATCAATTGTTTCACTTTTTATGTGTGTACAGCTTGTTTGTTTAGGAGAGGGGTATTGTCTGGGATCTTCCTTTACACTTTCAACCTTAGTTTACTTTATACTGTTATGGTCTGTATAAGTTGCAGTTTTATGTGACATTCTGTGAATTTTCTACAGGAAGAACAGAAACTGTACAGACACAGAAATATGCAGCAATTGAAGTAAGTTTTTGATTCCTTTTAATTTAACCTTCATTAAGAAAACATAATACTGTTACAGACTGGTGTAGTACGTATACGTCAGGACAATAATGTCTACTTTGATAGGTTTCTACTTAGTAAACGCAAGCATATAATGGGATGTCTAAAATGTATGCAGATGTAATAATACTTCTGGTTATTTTTCACTAAGTATGTGTTGGTCATTCAATTGACACTGCACCCTACACCCCTCAAATTCCACTCTAACTAGGGTGTGGTGTCTGACTGAGTTCAGCCTTCTTGTATGTCCAGTTAATATTGAGGAAGTAACTACTCTTATGCAATTATTCTATTAATAAATATTGGTTTGTCGCCTACACAAAGTCCTTTCTTTACAAAAACTGTTTGCTTATACATAAACTAACTAAGGTAATACATACTGTAAATAAAATTATGTGGCAATCCAAATATTTTTTGGTTTGTATATAAATACATGTATATCTGTAATCTACAGACATATATGTGCATACTTCAATGTTTCTTTACACACACACACACACACACATATATATATATATATATATATATATATATATATATATATATATATATATATATATATATATATATATATATATATATATACATTTATATTTATAAAGACAATTATATTTGTATATAGATGCTGCTCTGTGTACATATATGGTTATGCTTTCTTTGCATTATTATAATCACATCATAGATATCTATTTACACTTACACATATTTCTTCTGCCAAACACCTTCAATTTTGCAGTCATCTTAGTTTATTTTTTATACCTCTGTTTAATATCACCCAAAGATTACAGAAAAATAATACTGTAGAACACTGGCCTTTAAGTCACTGCATCTTCAACCCACTCGGTCAGCTGGTTTGACATACACTTCTGTAGTTCATTATACCTGTGACTGCACTGGGATCCAGAGCAGGTGATCCCTGTCAGGGATGACAGGTGTTCGCCCACCTCCTCCCAGACGTTGATTGTTTTGCAGTCAGACCCTCCAACACATACCTGGACCTTATCAAGTTACAAATCACTCAGAAGGTAGAACATTATTTTGATCTATTTATCTGACATGTTTGAATCACATCTTCATGCTTTTAAAGGTGCTGCCACCATTCAAAATGGCAGAACCAGAATGAAGAAAGTATGAGCATGGCTCTGATTCACAGCTTTAGAACCACTGCCTCTAGAGCATAATATCACACTAACCAAACTCAATTAACCAGCAGGGGTAATAGACCTGACACTGTTTTTATTGGCCAGTTTGGCTTGACCAAAATGCTTTGTCACTTACATTTTTTAAGATAATACATTCACATTTCATTTTTATTCTTGAACAAGTCATTAATGAAATCATTGTTTTTCTTGTGTTTCTTATAATTGCTACTGTTGCTGCTATGCATTTAGTTTTGCTAATTTGTTTACGTATCACACCTAAATGCCATTCATACATTCCTCATGTAATATAGCAGTAGTATTAATGTTTTTTTTTTTTTTGGGGGGGGGTTGCAGAAATAAATATTCCTGTGTATATACTAACTTTTAATAAGTGTTGACTGCTTTAAGGTGATAAGTTTATTTTTTTAACTTTTGTTTACTGGGAAACTCTGACTGTGACAGAGCCCATTTTCAGCAGAGGCCCAGGGACAAACCCTCCAACCACATGTCTTTGGAATGTGTGAGGAAATCAGAGCACCCAGAGGAAACACATGCAAATGCAGGGAAGACATGTAAAGTCTACACAGAAGCCACCCCATCTAAGAATCCAACATGAGTACCTCATGCTGTGAGGTGATAATGCTAACTGCTGCTCCAATGTGCTGCCCATTGTGACAGATGATGTTAGATGGGCAGGGAATATACTTCTTGGGTGTACAAACTCATATGCATGACTTCATTTTGCTGTTTCTAAACATGGTTAACTTAGAGAATAACTGACTTTATCTGCACATTCTGGGGATTGCCAGGGACTGCTGCAGACTCTGCCCCATCCCCAGTGTGCTCACATGAACCCAAGGCCACATTCATGTGTATACAAGACCTAATTATGTGCATAAGTTACCATGCTCACATGTGTATTACTGCAATTCATACAGATAAAAGTAAAATGGCCAAATTTGCATACAAAATGCATAAAATGACTATACATTCATATGAATAAGCTTAAAACCATCATGTTAACTTGTGATCACTTGAGTAAGAGGCAAATGACTTAAAAATTGACTTTTTAAAATAAGAAAAAAATTATAGAAGTATTGCAAATTAATATGAAACAGTTCAAAATTATTTAAAATTATTGAGCTCATTTCAAGAAATGTTTGCCTTACTGATACAATGGTCACATTACTATGACTAGAGTAAATGCTGTGAAGCTGTAATTTGTAAATGGAAAATAATTACAGCAGCAGTGGAAATGATTAGTTATCACTGAGAAAATCATTTACTTTGGTGTTATTTAGTGATTGTGCATATATAGCAGAAATGCAATGATTTAATTGTGAAGTACTGAATTGGTGTGTCTTTACAGGAATATTTCTGAGTGTCACTGTTGAATAAAAAAATAACATCATTATAAATACAAGAAAGGGGTAGGAGGTAGGGGCAGGATGGATCTCTTAACAAACCGCTTGATTTACTATTGTAAATTTATTCAAGATAGTGCAAACATTATTTCAGCACAACTTCACTTGGCTGCACTAAAATTTAACGTATGTATAATTATGGTATTTACATCACCTTTTTTATGATGATGGCAGGCATGATTTTATTGTTGTGTTGTTTAACTGATAATTACATCAAAAGTTGCCATGTCAGTGGCACAATAGGTAGCACCTTCCCTTTTGGTGCAGAAGGCTGTGTGTTCAATTCCCACACCATGTAAATCAGTTGCTGATACTGTAGTGTGATAGCTTAGATGGATGTAAAAGATCCACAATACCCATCACAAAGAGTAGGGGAGTTCCATGATACCCTAGCCAAATTTTCCCTAGTAACATAAATGCCACTTTAGGTCTCAACTGAAAAAATGCCGCTAGCCAAGGGTGACAACAAAGGATAAATAAACTAGTAAAGTTATTTTGTATGACTGTGGCATTCATTTTTCTGTACAGTAATGATGCAAAACAATATATCAAGTAGAAAAAGGGCAACTTCAGCTGTAAGAAAAACATATACTCATGGCACCCCTTAAGTCATATCACTAATGTCTATTTAGTAAATGGGGGCCCAAACAAGTTGAGAGGGCAAAAGTCTGGATCAATTTGTAATGGACATTAATGCAGTCAGTGGAAGGAACCACACATTAACACAGTGCAAAAGAGGTCAAATGATATGGTAGGATGTGCTAGAGCCAAAGGAAGGAAAAAGCATACTTTCTGGTAGCAGTATGGGTAGGAAGCTTCTAACACTTATCCCTTTAACACCAGATGAGAAATTCCTCCTCTTCAATCTTGGGGATGACTGTGACAACAAACATGATGGCACTGGAATAATCAGAAGTGGTGTGTACACTGGCTGTTGCCAATGTCTGCACCAATTTTATACTCCTGCACAGGAAGGTTGGTTTAAAAACAGTAACACATATTTTTATATAGAATTGAATGCCGATATGGAATGGGTACATTAAACACAAGGCACTTCTACACAGAATGACAATGAAGGCAGTGTACATGGTAAGTGTCCCCAGCACCTCCTTACTCCTCCTAACTCGGCAGGAAGTGACAGTGTATCCAAAAGTCAAGCCCATGTTGACATTACACTCACAATTGTACAGGAGGAAAACTGATGCACTTTTTTGAAGAAGATAGATGGAAGACTGTCAGGTGCATTGCGACAGGGTTTGAGTTTGAGTATGATAACATAGTTACATTTATGCGGCAACCTGAGGAAAGTGGCACACAGTCCCCAAGTTTAATGGTAGGATCTCACACCCTACAACATGTTATTAACTCGGCAGCAAGTGACAGTGCATCCCAAAGTCAAGCCCATGTTGACATTCCACTCACAGCTGTACAGGAGAAAAACTGATGCACTTCTACTTCAGTATCTCGAAACCCAGATGAACTATTTCAGGATGATGATAGAAATTCAGAGGTATCAGTGCTCACAGTGACACCTTTACAAAAGGTTGCCTGGTGCAGGAATTTGTAACATCTGCCAGGGGAAACACATAAAGCAATGGCTGCCAAATGTGCAGTGACATAGTTAAGTCCCAGTGCACTGCCACAAAAAGTCAGTTGGAAGTGGTAAAAGTCCACCAGGGTATATGTGAGGATTTTCAGCACTACATGAAAATGGTGCACAGTATTTATAATACCTTGATCACACTGATACATACTACAATGGCATACCAAGCATATGCGGCCACCTTCACTCATACACTAGTTAGGACTTACCAAACTAAAGTAGGAGCCAGTCTTGGTAGGGAAAGAGAACACAGTACTGTCAAAACACATAGGGGCAGACCACATGAGACTTCAAGTGCTTCTGAAAAAAGTACTGAAATAAGTAGGGGAAAACAGCACAACAGATTTCTTGCAGGTCATGTCAGCATTGATCTATACCTAGCGATGATATCATATCAACTCCCCATCTAGCTCTCAAGACAGGCCCTCTTCAAAATCACTCACACCGCTGTATAACCTATCATTAGGAGATGTGCATAATACATTTGGCCTTGACCTACTGTGATTCAAGTGTGGCATTTCTGTTACTCACAGTCTGACCTTCAGGTACATGCCAATGTTTAACAGGAAGGGAAATATGTTTTTAAATAGAGAACAAAAAAGAAAGGGAGGATTTAGGAGACCTTTTAACTGTATGCATTTCATTCCTGTTATGATATTACTTAAAACCTCATGGGATTGTGGAAAGAATGCTTTATGTCATAACATAAGATTGCAGTAACATTAATGGTCTATGTATTACCAGTAATTAAGGAGCCTCAATCTTCACCACTGGCAACAGTGGGGGATGTACACACTAGGAGGATGACACAGTAAAGCCCAATTTCCCTTAAGAGCACACAGAGATCAGTCTGTCTAGGGTTGGTTTCTCCCTCCTTCTCCAAATCTCCAGTATGACTCCCCACTGGCAGAGCT
This sequence comes from Protopterus annectens, assembly GCF_019279795.1. Lineage (NCBI taxonomy): Eukaryota > Metazoa > Chordata > Ceratodontiformes > Protopteridae > Protopterus > Protopterus annectens. The sequence continues at coordinate 798,322,388 of NC_056732.1, read as the reverse complement.
ATAGAGTTGAGATTTCAGCTGAGTGGCCAAGCCAAGACCTTCAGCACCCTCTTTGTTCAACCAGTGTTTTGTTTCCCTGCCCAAGCAGCTGACATACACACTCTTTGAGATTTGATTTATAGATAAACACACACACACACACACACACACACACACACACACACACACACACACACACACACACACGCACACACACACACACACACACACACACACACACACCTGGGAAAGGATGGCACAGGTTCATTAGCTATGCCCCCTTTTTTCCAGACTATAAAGTAGTTATTATTGCCACCAGCCAACTATTTATCACCTACTTTAAGGCCCTTAACGAAGGGTGTATAATCTTACTGTGTAATCTTATTATTAATCCAAATGGCAGTTTGACCAAGAGCAAGGCTATTAGGAGTGGCCCACAGTGTCACCAACTAAATATGTAAGTACTCCTAGAACTTAAAAATGCCTCACAGATATCAGCCACAATGATAGGTTTAATAGATTTAATAATAAATAATAAAGAAACAAGAACAGTTACATCAAAGTTCAAGATCACAGGAATATTTAAAACAACATTGCAAGAACCTCTCAAGTAAATAAAGAAAACATCTAAGCTATACTTCACCATATTCCTGTCTTAATCTAAGAGAAATTACTGTACCCTAGTTAACTTACTTACAGAACAACAAGCAGACAGATGTGGTGACTGGATGCTCTTGTCAGGGCAAAGACAAAATACAGAATGCACTGTCTAGCCGAAAGAGTTCTTAAATATCCCAAATATTACTGCTGGGATACTTGCAGAATGAGATCACCTCTTGTCATCTGACTCTCTCAGATAAAATCATTGATGGAGCTGTTGAATTTAGCATCTATCTGCGAAAACACATATACTTTAGATCTTTTGGCAAATGGTAAAAGTCATAAAACAATTTTATTCTTCCACACTTAAAGACAACACAAAAAACGTCTAGTTCTAGACATTATGTCTGCTACTACACTGAAACTGAAAGATAACATCTCTTTTATTTATGGCCCAGCCATAAAGTAACTCAACCTCAAGCATTCTTTTGAAGTTTCAGTCTCCCCTGTAAAAGTACATACATCTAAACAGTTAGAATAGTATATAAAAATATCAAGCACACGTCTATACACTATGACATACAGTTCTAATACATCTGTAACACAGGCATATGAATCATGTTGCTATTTACAAATGACACACAACCACTTACAAAATTCCAGATAGCTGAGCTAGCAGTAGCTCCTTTTGTTACATTCCTGGCAGTATCTCCTTTGGTCACACTTGTATATAAATCATATTAATATTCACAAATGACATATAATTATTTATAAAAGTTCAGATAGCTAAGCTGACAATATTTCCTTTTGGGACACTGCCATGTAAACAAACACTGCTGCCACTTCACCCTCAGCACTGCACAAATGATTTTTTGTGTGTCTCTGAAGAAACAAATTATTGTGTATGACAAAATGAAATAGTATGATGTTCATAGTTCAAACTGAAGAAGCATTCTGTAATATGAAAACAAAAATATGATACATTTTCATTCATTCTTCATGTATGATCTCATGATAATTACTGAAGTTACACTTTTTAATAATTGTACTACTTCAGGACATTCAGCATGTGCATACTTAGGTATACCACCTAAGCAGAAGTTATTGTACAAAACAGATCAAAATGTGATCATTCATTATATGACACCCTTGGTCACTTAACCAGTAGACCAGAGCATGATCTGTTGTATAGAATGCAGCAAACAGTAATTATCCTGAATGCTGTAGGAGGGTCATACTGAAGACCACCACCAGACTCATCTAAGCACCTAAAAAGGACTCTTCTAGAGGCCAAAGACCCTCATGATTACAATATGGGTCTGAGATAGGGCTGTGTTGAAGGACTCTTCTGCAGCTACACTTGAATATCTCACTGGTGCCATGAGCTATGGCTCCAGTAGATATCCAGCACCACCTGAAAGACAAAGGGAAAGAGAAGAGAAGGGGAGCAAACCAAATAAAAAGTGTTTTAATGTTGAGCAAACCATTTTTACAATGAATGACTATTAAAAAAAATCCACTCACGACTAAGATGAAAACTGGGTATACTACCATGCAGGAAAATGCAGTAGGGTAAGTTAGAGTGCTACATATGGGAATCATGTGCACTGCCAGGATGCTGGCCTTAGACATTGGTTATGTACCCACATGCATCACACACTACCTGACAACTGATTGAATTGTAGCCCTTCCTACTGTGGTACCACTTCCCCCTTGGAACCGATGGGGCCTTAATTGCGACATGAGTGCAATTTACTAAATTCAGTAACTCAGGAAAATGATCCATTTCATAGTCTTGGCTCAGTTCTAAGGTGACACTGGGAAATATATGTACTCATCCACATGTACCAAGAGTACATCCAGGAACTGCTGAAGTATCCTTGAGGCAGAATCCCATGAGATACCCAAGGTGACCCCAGTCTGCCTCTGGAATCTCCTTGTAGCAAATATAGATAGGACTATACTTACCTTATATCCACAGGGAAAGGAGGTATAAACATCCACCTGTGGCCTTATGGGGACGATATATACATTTTAAGACCCTTACAAAATCCATGTCCCCTGTCCACTCTGAACCTGTCATGTATTTCATGATTGTCAAAATTATAGTGAGTTATTCTCTGCCTATATCTTCTGCCTTCTTTGCAAGTAAACAATGCTCGGTGTAAATGCTTTTGGATTGGCCAGGACAAGTAGCCCATACATGGAGACAGCAAGACTAATTGCAAGTGACAGCATCATTGTGGACCACAAAGTAGAGAGATTAGATGCGGCTTATATTTTTGTATATATAAGTCTGAGGATGATACAGAAAAGCATGAAACTTTGACTAAGAATCACAGCTAAATGGGAGAAGGCTTCATTGCTATATTCCATTTTACATCATTTCTCATTCACATTTTATTATCACTTTATTTTCTTATGCTTATTCACAGCCATCTCATGTTAGTGTAAGTGGCTTGTATGAATCACAGCTTTACTGTGCTTATTGTGGACAGTGCAGGGAGTCTTTATACATTTGTGTAATGCATTTATTCTAGGGATCCACCACAGAGGTTTATCTCTGAATTTGGCATTGTATTATGTCTTATGGAGACCAATACTTTAATGTATGCTGTTAGATGGGCATAGAAATTATCTGTAAACATGGCAGTGTTAAAGATGAGGTATTCAGTATGATGATTATGTTTATGTTTCATAAGATCATCAGTTAGTTGGATAAGCTGTACCTTAGAATAGTCTAAATATTGAAGGGAAGTGAAAAATGAGGCTGTACCCTCATAGTGAGTGATACTTAATGGTGGTAAAATTTGACCAGTGATGTGGTGATTGTAGGTTAGACACATCCAGTCTCATCCCAGAATCATAAGGATGTTAAAATGTATTTTTAGAATGCTTTTGTATAGAAATTAACTCATTTTGTTCCTGAACTTCAGGAATCTATTCACCATGCCAAGTGCAACTCAGCTATCTCATACAAGACCATTTGTTTGGTTTAACTGAGCTTGCATTGTCATTTAAACAAACAATGTCTTGTGACTTGTTTTTATACACAGTCCAACCACACAACCCATAAGCTTGAGTCTGTACCCTGACTATGACAATGTGCATGCAGACTTGTGTACCTTACTGTTATGTTTATCATTTTACATGTGGAGTCTGCTGTTATGTTGCACTTTACAACAGTACCCTCTTTAAATGCAGCTATGTTCCCTTTAATTCACAGACTATTCAAATAAAAATCTCTTTCTGCCCACCAGGGAAATTAGTGCAATTATATGTAGCAAGCATTACTTTTGATAAAAGCATATGAATATTACCAATAAGTATTTCTTATTTTGATTGTCCTTTTGTTTGTAAAACTTTAATGATTTGCTTCATCACTTTTCTATTTTTTAGATCATGGTAAATGGTTAACAATGGGTGGCCATGGTGGTGCAGCAGTTAGTGTTGTCACCTCACAGCAAGAGGTTCCCTGGTTCGATCCTTGGCTGGGGTGCCTTCTGTGTGGAGTCTGCATGTCCTCACTGTGGTTGCGTGGGTTTCCTCCAGGTGCTCCGATTTCCTCCCACATCCCAAAAACATACTGTAGGTGGATTGGACACTCTAAATTGGCCTTAGGTGTGAGTGCATGTGTGTGTGCCTTCTGTGGATGGTTGGACGCCGGGCTGGCAACTCGACACTGTAAAACTCCACTGGCAATCATGAGTGGACAGGTGATCCGCTGTGGTGACCCCTAACCGGGAAAAGCCAGAAGAAGAAGGTAAATGGTTAACAACGTTTTCACTTTACAGTAATGAAGTAATTCATTACAATTTGTCTTTTCATGCCTGTAGCCACATTTGCTCTAGACTGGTTTCTGTCTGTTTATTTTTTCCAGGTACTATCATAGTCACTATCTGTTCAATTGCAGTTACATTTCTATTACTATTTTTTGTGAATTTAGACTTTGCTTTCATACCATTTTCATGAAGAAATCCTATTTTGTACATTTCCATGTCCTTTGTCATTTTTATATGCACTTAATAGTTATGTCAGTCTACATTCACCAGTGTCTTTAGCAAATGAGCGATCCACTTTTTGTAACAGAGTCGACCTTATTTGATCATTTTAGATTCCACAAACTATTCTATCACTTCGGGTAAATTGTTAAAACTGCTGAATTTACAGTATGTGACTGCATGTTTAACATCAATGACATAAACAGCTATGCTTCTAGAAAACCTAGATTTCTAGTCTGACTCATTATATGCTTGGAATTTACTTTCTAAAACTGTAGTCATATTCCTCTCTTCTGCCCTTCATAAAAATGTATTAAATACCTTAATTTCTTCCTTACCTCTGGCATGCACAAACATAGCCTATTGCATTTTTCATGTTTATTCTCAGGAGCCACTTACAATGAGATGCAAATAGTATACTAAATCAATGACATCAAGTTTTATAAGATTTTTCCTTTAAGTTTCAGAGATGTTGATAGTTGAGGGTTTGTTATTTTAATTAAAACATTAAAAAGTAAACAAATGGCTGGTGTTGTAGGGCCACAAAGCCCTTACTGCTCCCCAAAAAACCCATGTTTGTGTAGCAGCACAGATGGATTATGAGAGTGAGCACCGGATATCAACTTGCCTTTCCTGGATGGATGGAGGCAGCCTAGGCTTTCTGCAACAGGCTCCATGCTAGCTTGGCTTGCAATGGGCTACATAAGAGGTGAGATACTTAGTTGGGAGGTTGTGCCTGCTTATAAGCAAATACTCACCTCCCAAGGGCAATGATGACAGATCTGGCAAGGCTGACAGTGGAGGGGGTGGTAGGGCATACTCCTTGGCAACAGTATGACGCTGTGCCAGTATACTTGATGTCCTAGGCAGCCCTGGATGTTGATCAGGTTGAGGCTGGGGGACACTAAGGTGGGACCCCAATAATCAAGGAGATGAACTGATATCAGCTGATGGTCACCAAGAGGAAGAAAAAAATGAAGAAGCTTAAGATTTATAATTGAACTGATGAGAAATGAAGTAATCACGAAAAACTAGTTTGAAAATGCAAACAGCAAGACTAATGGCAAAATAATGGTTAGTTTCATTCGTTTTGTTACTGGCTTGTAATTCTTGTGATTGATATGTTATGGGACTAGAAGAAAGGATATAGCAGCATCCAAAATCAAATTATATAGCAGCATCACAATTCAGCCAGTCCAAAAAGTCAAAGTAAACAGAAATTAATGTATCAATGTTAATACACGGGTATTTCTGGCACTAAGTTACATATATTGGCCTTTCTTCTGACACCTCATTATGTCTATATATTGTGTAAAGAATATACAGTGCCACATATTAGAAGCACATACAGAAGCTTCTTGCAGTTTATCTACACATGGACCTCTTTCAGATTCAGCCTTTAAGGACAGTAAAGTACCTGCCTAAAAATATACATGGGAAATGTACATATCTTGTAAGAGAATACATTGAAACTATTTACAAGGATAAAGAATATGTACTACTCCTATAATGAGGATGGAAGAATCCACATTTTAATTTGGTTGCAAATATACATTTCTATTCAAAGAGAAATACATTATTTAAGCAGAACAAGAAGTCATAATTACAAGTCATTCTTAAAAACATGATGGTATGAAACCTTAATCGTACCTCTCAACTGTACAGATTGTCACAGAATGCCTAGATTTTTGCCTCATATTTTTGGTTTGCTTTTCATAAAATTGTAGTTATCTGTCAAATTAGTGACAAATCATTAAAGACTAAAGTTAGAAAATAATGGCATTCATTTGAGTTTCAGACGTCATACCCTTCAGAAAAATGCTAATACAAAGCTTGATATTCTATCAACTTTTTAAGTTTGTAAGAGGAATTTTTAAAAATTGTCCCTACATTTGGGCCTTTGTCCCATTTATATGTATTGCTTTGTCCATATTTCTTGCTCTAAGAGGTTGAGAGGTATGAACCTTATACCCTAAAATAAAGAATAAATGTACATCAAATATTTATGAAGAATATAAACATATGCCCTATTTCTTTTGAAATATAGTAGATGACAAATTATTCATAAGTATTGTTGCACATGGAAGGTATCTGAGTGAGGAAGGTAGAGAAACATTTAACAATGTTTGTGAGATGTAAGGCAGAATGTGTATGATGAGGAAAGATAGAAGGGGTGTGAATTGATGGTGATAAGCAGAGATAGCCATGCTAGCTTAATAACTTTTAGAGACAGTTGAATTTAGTTTAGGTGACTGAATACAGGGGTTTTCTCAAGTAATATGTTTGATTGTTAGAGTGGTTAATTCAAGAGATTTCTGCAGACTATAACCTCCAATAATATTACATTTCCTTAAAATGTTATACTTTCTTTTAAGAATATTACTCAAATCACATATCTCAGTGTGTGGCAATCACCATCAATAGTGGCAAGCACCACCAATGATATACAGTTTAGCCTACAAAAATTGTAACTCCTTCATATTCTACCTCAGCCTTCATCTTGAAGGCATAACATCCTGAAAACCATAAAAAGCTAGGCAAAGCAAGTATCTTAAATGATGACAGTTTTAAAGTCTCTCCCCAGGATTCATGAAGCTGGGCGCAAGGCCGGCGTTAGGCTTTCACTGACCATGTGGCGTGAAGATGGCACAGTAGCACCAAATGCATATTAATGAAGGCGCGCTGCTGCCACAGCCACGTGCATAGGAAAGGAGTACAAGTGCATAGGGTGTGTCGAAGTGCCGCATGGAGGCGTGGAAATGTCAGCTGTCGACATGCAACCTAAAATGCTTGCATATAACAATTTGCAAGCAATAGTAATCACATCTGTCAGTGTCCGTGGATACTGAAATGTATGCAAAGCATGCAAGACTGTTCCTACGAACACAAAATGAAGAAGCAAACACAAATGCACGGTAGGGAATAACGGGTCCCTATCCCTTGAACAAATGACATTGAAAACCGTGTGCCCATAGTGCAACGCAGTGTAGATAGTTATACCAAGTGGAAGTGAAACGCATCGTATGTTAGCGCGCCACCAATAGGCACGTCCAGACCAATGGTCAGGGTCACCAGCTGACCCATATTGTGAGGGAGAGTACACAGCTGGGCAGATGTGTCCATAACAAAAAACACGATAAATTTAAATATCTAGCGACCGTATGACAGAATTATATCCCACAACGCATGTAACAGTCACATACAATAGGCATGTCCATATTTAACATACCATATGTGACAGGAAATAGAATAAGCATGTAAACGAAACAGAAGGAGCATATAAACTGCTACAACAATAAAACATGTAGGCTGAAAGGAACAGTATTATCCGTAGCGTTGACTGTGGGTACGTGTTGTCCAGTACAATCAGATATGTGTCCGGAATATATCCCATCCTGGACATATGAAAAGGTGGCATCCTACCAATGATTAGAACAGTCGGCCAAAATCCGCACATCTGCGGTCCAAGTCGTACTTGTCAGGATGTGTCACAGTTGAACGGGTATTACCCGGGTGTACCAACCATGTCATGAAAGTTAAGTATGGGCATGTACCTATGTGCGTGAGGTATAGCATGTGGAAGGTGAAACATGACAGGGTAGTCCACACAACCATACAGGTACCTGACATATGTATGGTATGCAATGTGTTACCTTGACCGTGTCATGGGCCATCAACCAAAGCAGTGATGGATGGAGTGTCAGGAATATGTGTGTGGGGGGGATGGGTAATGGTATAATCCTCAAAGGTGAGACTGTGTCGTATGCAGAACAGGTGAACTGGAGATGTATGAGGGAGCAGCGGGTGAAGCAGAAAGAAACACAAAGAACATGTATACACATCTGCAATACAACCAGACAGGCCATACTGTAGAACACAATCCCACAAACATATGAATATTAAAATGTGCGATACAAATGTACAGAAATGTCACCGGCACATACCCACAGATTGGTCCTGATGGAACTGGCCAAATCAAATGCAACACACCTGGATGCATAATGGACTACCCAGCATCCCCTCCACAGCACACAACCCGCTCCCATACCTGAACATCCACCAAATCCATCCATATCTGGCGTACTAGTTTGGCGCAGCCACATCTACACATAGTGACCACTACTCATATGTAGTAGGTAGTGTCACCCTAGGCAGTTTCAGGATTGCAAACTATGTATCCCTTGCATGTAAAACCCCCAGCACATTTTCGTAATGCCAGAAGAATGGTTGGTATCGGTCTTGTTAAATTTTGGATATCCCTAATGGGATAAGTAACCTGTGTAAACATTAGAATGAGTATCAAGACACGATGTCCAGTCCTGTAGACATCTGGACACAAGCTGAAATGCGCATTACTGGTGCATGAGACTGTCCAGCCCCAGATTGTCATGCAGAACCTACTACCCAGGATCAAACACCTGCCCGTGACGCACGTGTCCCAACACGAATAGGCGAAAAAATATATTGCACACATTTGCATAGTGGCACATGGAAAAAGGGTGATGAAAGCACTGACGTAAACAGGACACCCCCTGATCCACTGTGTGAGGGACAATTACTGTGTGGGTAGGTGTGACCTGACCAACAATGATACAATGCCAAATGTCCTGTGATTGTAGGAAATAACTATGTACCATGCGGTCACGTCAGGATAGAAAAAACGCAATTCATACAAGAAACAGGCTAACAACTAAAGTGCTATAGGTATAGGCTCACAGCTAGGAAACTAATGAATGTTCTAAACCTGCACTGACTGTGGGTATGTGTTGGCCTAAACAATCTGGTGTCCACAGAATATATCCCAACCTGTACATATGACAATGTCAACCCTACCAATGGTCAGAGCATTTGCACAATAACTGGCCAGCCTCGTAATCACTCACAAAGCCAGTGACCTTTGGAGAAAAGGTGTTGAATGAGAATGACTACTTACAACAATGAAGAGTAATAGATGCATTTAACTGGAGAAAATTAGTAGTAATACGAATCTGTCAACACCTTCCAAGTTAATAGTACTAATATGGTAGAAGTGTCCGTGATTGTCCCTGAGTTGTCATAGCCTTGCCCCTGTCACTGTAGAAACTAGTCTCCAAGTATCACAGAGGTCCATACACATATGTACACCAACCAAATGTCACATCTGTTGACAGGACTATTGCATACCTGTAGTGAATTTATAACTGATGTCCAGAATAATATTCATTGTATCCATAAATGAATTAAATAGTCTAATGGAAAGGGAAACACAGCGTATGTCAGATAAAGCTGTACAAGTGTGAGTAGAGCACCACTATTCACACCAGAGGCAGGGTTATACCAGTGGCCATAACATCGCTGAAGTGCTACATCAACATTCTAAACAGACGGAATGCAGTACATGTTGCGACCACCTGCACTTGTAACCCGCAAATCGTTCATAATCCATAACACCAGGAAAGGCACATATGTGCAAATATGAATGGATGGTGAGCCTGTGAATACACGAGGTGGTACAAAATGTGTGTAGGGCCCCAACACTCTGGAGAGGGCAATGTGTAAAGGTGTGTCATGGCTGCGATAACAGGTGTATAATGGCTGGTATGCATGGAAACTCAACACGGGTCTGCTGCAGAAACTATGGATATGCGATTATGGACACAGGAGTGCTAGGGTATGCTGCGCCAGTTGCAATGGAGCAGCCAGTGGAGGTCAGCTAGTACATAGGTGCGATTCCCAGATAGAGCGTCATCTACGTGGAGACATGCGTGAATGGGCGTACCGTTGTCAGATGTTGTCCATCAGGGCTGGCAGCCTGGCACGTAAAACCTAAACACCACCCATGAGTGGAACGGAATTCTGCTGTGACAACCCCAAACCAGGAAAAGCAGAAAGAGACAATTACATGCAGACATCAATATGTTAACGTACAATCTTAGTAACACAAACACTCATTCTATTAACATTAATAATATGAATGTGCACAGAAACAAACACAGTAGCAGGAATAACAGGCTGCGCATATGAGTAATAGGTCGAATGACATTATCACATCACACTTATCAGCGGCACCCCAGACATGAAAAATGTGTGACATCTGTCCGCTGTATAACATGCAGTATACTGATCACAAGTTCACCGGAGTGAAGTGTCGGTGTCATAATGACGAAGGCAATAGTATGCCGTTGAAGCAGAGATAAAACCCAATACGCATGTGTAAGTGTCTATGTCCGGGAAATGTATAGGTTAACGGACACACAGATGTATATATAGATAAAAACATATATATATATGTATATATATATATATATATATATATATACATATAAAATATACATATATATATATATATATATATACATATGTATAATATACATATATATATATATATATACATATATATACATATATATATATATGTATACACACACACACAAAGATATACTACAGATATATATAGATAGATAGATAGATATACACAAACAGCAGGTATTGATATATACATATACACACAAAACAAATATGTCATTGTAGATATACACATGTACATAACTAGGTTACTTTACAGCAATTAGGGGTAACATATATACAGCCCAGGCATATGTTACTGGGAGGTCCAATACATAAATGTTGTACCCACCACACTGCCCAGCTAGGGCAGTCAGACATACAGACAGGCAATAAAGATTACTACACTGCTGCTGTCCAAAACACCAGCTGGAAAGTAGCAGTGGGAGAGATCTTCAAGGTCTACACTTTAAACATGGATAACGATGTCCCTTGCGGGGCCCCAAAAATTCAGTGTATGTGTCAACCTGTTGTCATCGATGCGAGCAGGATGTAGGTGTACATGGAACAGTAGGTTGTGCAAGTGTGATAATACATGGGTTGACAAAACGTACGACATGTGTCCCGAGATGGGGAGAGTCGGCAATGTGTAGGAGTGTGCTCATACCCCAGCTGCACTCACAGTAAGTATATGTCATGAGTGCTGTAGAGGGGTGCCAGGTAGGTGGACCATGGGTATGCAATAATCGGCTTAAGTATGCAGGTGCTGGTTGGCAGAGATGTAGTAGGCCTGCCCAGTGGAAGTCATTAATATTCCTATGTGGGCATAGCAGACGCCTATACGTCCCAAACCTGAAGAGCACATCTACCGGATATACTGCAAACCATCGGGGAATACATAGAGACCAAATCAGGGCCGTGTACCTGATTAGCATGGACGTCCATAGTTATGAATTAGAATGTAACAAAGTCCAACTAAACACTTCCAGAACTAATGCTATTAGGTGGACAGGTGGCAGAATACAGGTAATGACAGATGACATGTATGAATCATAAACGGCATGTACCTCGACAAACATGAATGAATACATATGCTCTGTGACTGTCAATGTGTCTGGTTAATAGAACCAATCATCTAAATGTGTCCCTCAGGGTGTTATGCAGTGTTCCAGATACAGTGTTCAGTCTCCCCCATTGGTATGTGAGGTCTGATAGTGACGGAAAGTGCATAATTTGATGACCACCTCAGGTAGATGATAGCATAATAGATGGTTCCACACCTGTGCGCCTCTGAGTGACACACCCGTCTGGGCAGTTGTGTCCTGCAAAATGAATGTTATGGCACATGGCCTGTGAGTTTGGGAAAGGAGGCCATATATTGTGTATAGTGGTGTCAGAAATTAATTTGTTGTATCAGAAACAGCTACATGTAATAGGAAACAGCATTAGCAATTATAATGCTACAAGAATAACCTTAATGTAAGCAAACCGTGAAAGTAGTCAGTTTACAACTGGCTGTGAGTATGTGTTGCCTTGACACAGGTGATAGCTCTACATATAGGATCTATAGGGCTGCCACCATTCTGAATGGCCAAAGTGGGACCTGCTCTGTAGAAATGTCAGATGTACCAGGGCATAACATACCTACAGCCATGCATAGTACAGCAATATACATAGCAGCACAAATCAAAGTGTAGTCTAGCAGCTGTAAAGTTGCTTATGCTACTACATATAACATATCGACGTGTCAGGTATACAAGACCTTTAACAAGCAACCACTACAGACACGTAGAATATGAGAATGTCCCCTAATCAGGACAGTTGCAATGGCTACAGTATCGTCACATGACATATGCCTAATGAGGGACTGTCCCATGCAAAGTAGGAAAGGTGTCATTCCTACAGTCTCTTGTCGTGCAATCTGAAAGGTGGAAAACATACAGTAGGTATGCGGTAGCATGACTCGCCGGACAGCTGCGTTAACAAAATCATATTCACATGTCAACATTGCAGAGTATCGGTTCCCATGTATCAGGCAGATGGGAGCAGATCATATGAGGAACAAGCATATAATATGATTACATCACTGGACAGGCCGCTAAGTCCGTACAATTGAACGCCTGCCGTTGCCAAATAGTTAGACATACCCGATACTGTAGTCATGTAGTCTGATGTAATACACATCACAAGGGATCGCACACACCCAGTGTGAGTGACAGATGTAAGCAGAAATGTTGGTGAGCGAGTGGCTGTAAGCATGTTTGTCTACCAGTATGCCAGTAGTGCACTGTCAAAGAAATGTGGAGTCTAAACGGGTATAAGGTGCTGTAACCAGAGATCAGCAGTGCTTAACACTGTGCAAACCCATGCACAACTGCTGTCACCTGCTGGAATGTGCCTTACCCAGTCCGTATCCAAAGGTGTTGGTCTGTCCGCAAACAAAGAACCGCCCTATTCACGTGTTGGTAGCAGTACCCTGCGCACAGCACATAGCTCATGTGAATTAACAATAGACCATGGCATATTACAAACAATAGACCACACACACAACATGCAGCGCAGTCATCCAACAGTATAGCAATGTACTGGCAGATATGTCTGGACCATTGGTGTACACATGCCTGGCTGTCCTGTGTGTCAGTGTGTGAACATGTCCAGTATGACTGTTACGCATGTTGTCGACTGACATTACCATCATACCGTCATGTGTGTGAGCATGCCAAGTATAGACAACTGTTTCACATGTGTCACATGTCAAGATAGTCAGTACTGTGTTGCCAACCCCTCTGTTCTACACAGACAGGTGTCATGCTGTGTCTGCAGGGTAGCTAATGGTCATGTGGCATTGACAGTTGCTACATGTCTGCATAGCGTGGGGGAACATCCAACCACATCCACAGTCCTACACAGCACCGTGGGTGGTGCACATGACTCTCACATGTGTAGGTTGGACGGGGGCACAGCTGACAGTTGTACACATCTGCCACTACTGTACTGGTATGCCAGGTACTCCATGTCAGTGTGTGGACCTACCTAAATTGCCGGTTGGGGGGATACTAGTGTATGTAAGATCCCAGCGTTAAATACCAGCAAAGTGGTGTTGGATGTCCTAGCTTTCACAACCTACATCAAACCTCCTGGCCTGCTTTAGTCTGTGTGTGTCTTTGGGGGTTGGGGTCATTCATTGGGCATATCCATAGGCCATTGTATATCATTTGTCTGAAGTGGTCCACACCTGTCCAGCTGCATGGAACGTGTGTGGGCTGTATGGACACACATGATGTTCATCCCATAATCTGCAGTGGAGAATTTAAAGAAATTTAAAACCAATATCTTATGACTCTTATACTAAAAAATGTGGTAGTTGTAAACAGTGCAGTCACATTCTTCAGAAAAAAAGTATAACATTGGAAAATATTAATAGTACAAAAATAATATTCAAACAAGGTAACTGTTGCAGTAAGATGATTGTATATATGGCTAAATGCATGGCATGCTCAGGATTTTATATAGGAAAAAGTGAGAGGAAATTTAATAAATGGATATATTCCCATTTATATAGTATCAGGACAAAAGATGAAAAGAATGCTTTTTTAGACATATTAAAAAATGTGGAGACAGGCACTATTTCAAGTTTGCTATTATTGACAGTGTTCAATTTGACATGGGGGGAGACTTCAAGGGCCTGTTATCATACAAAGAGTATTGGTGGCAGGTTTTACTGGATGCTTCAACCCCACCAGGACTCATTGACGTTATTTCTATTAAACCTTTGCTAGCTATGGGTTGAATTTGGGTTTAGTGGCATGTGCAACAGTTAATTTGTAATTATAAGACACAAACAGGCATATCAAATTTTATATTCATTTATATTTATATTCACATATATTCACATCATATTGATGATATAATTTTATTACAATATTTTTATAGACAGGTAGATTTAGGACAAGATATATATTTTGGTCATTCTATGTTGTATTGTTGTTTAGATTCTTATAGTTTTTATAGGACAGTTTGGATGGACATGTAATAATTTGTTCTGTATTACCCAGGCATTACACATATAAATATTTAACACTAAAATGTTTTTAAGGTTTAGATTTATATTTTATGATATATATTATACATTGTATTTGTTCACATTGTGATTAGCATAGATAGGACTTTTATAATAATAGGTTTTGTACTAAGTGTATTTTTAGGTGTCATATACCTTTAATATGAAGCATTGTGTATTTTGAATTTTGGCGCCAAAAAGTTTATTTAACTGCTGAGAGGTTTGTTTCAACTTGTTCTGAAGAAGCTTGCCATTTAGTAAGTGAAAGCGCTTAACCTTTTGGGCTATCCTGTGTTTCGTTTAATAAAATTACAGGTTGGCTGAGGATACCGTTGGTTTTTGAAGACATGTGTTTCATTTGTTTCGTCTGTTCCACTGGCTTTCAAAAAAGTTTTTTTAACTGCTGAGAGTTTGGCTGTGGATATCACTGGTTTTTGAAGGCATTTGTTTCATTTGTTCCACTGGCTTTTGTACACACTTTTCAGCTGCTGAATTGCCGTTTTTTTGGTGAGTTTCATCTCAAGACACTGGGAATGTCAACGTTCTATGTCTTATTCTGTTCAGTAGTTGCTTGGAACATTGTTGTGCTGGTTCCTTCATAATCTACAGTGGGTTAGGACACCCTGTGTACTACTGTCTACCATTGTTACCCCCGTATGTGCTACAGATGTCATGGTGCCACTATGGACATGTACTGTCTGCTGCCCTAACAATCGGCCACCAAAGTCTCTTGTATGCTCACATACATACCATAGCAATGAATAAATACACATTCTAATACAACTGCCAATTTTAGGTCAATAGACATACCCTGGGGGTGTTCTGAACGAGAGGGCAGTGCTGGAGGGCTGCCTATGTTGGATGCACACAGTGCACCTCCTATACATGGCCGAGCACAGGTAGTGTCATGTTTGGCATCCATTGTACTGTGTGCGGGTCAGAGCGGGGACATCGGTGGGTACCTACTGTGTCAGTGCATATGCCTTGTGTTGCCTCTTTGCCAAGGGCAGGTCATACTGTGCACAGCCTTTCGCCGACTGGGCCCTGCTCAGGTAGTTCCTTCGCCATGTCACACTGTGCCTGTACAGGCCTTGGCAGTGGTGTTGGGCCATGTGGCCCTGCTCCATGCTGTTCCTGCAGCAACCTTTACTGCAGGATCAGAATGTGTAGCATAGCAAATACCATAACAAATTGTGTGCATGTAGCTAGTGAATACTGCAGGGCTCCACCGGATGTGTCCGAATACCAGAACCATGAACTGAGCATCCCAAACACATGCTCAATTACATGTCCTGCCTGTGCATCCGCCTCATTATGGTGTGAGTGTCCAGGTGTGTGTGCATTGCTGCTGGGTGTCATCAGCCATGACACCAGTGGTTACCCAGCATCCCCCACTAGGACACTGTAGGGGATGTCCATATTGGCAAAGGTGTGGTACAGTTGTGTTAGAAGCCATATATCGGAATCATCATAGCTTCCAGGGCAGACAGCACACACATTCAATGTAATGCCCTGGCCATCACATATGGCCTAGCTGTTGGAGGGTATGCCCCTGCAGTGACTGTAGGCCCTACCCCACTCACTGGGTGGTGCTTTGATGTGTATGTGTGTGCAGGCTATAGCACCCAGTACCCCAGGGTAGTCATCCATGTGGTTGAAGAGATGCATATTGCTGGTCTACTAATCATGTGTGTTGAGGACATGTACGTGCTCACTAGCATGTGTTGACATGGCGTCTGTGAACTGGCGCAATGCTCTGGATGCAGATGCCTGTGAGATCCCCATGATATCCCTAGTTGTGCTGTGTGAGGTACCTGTGGCTAGTATACCCAGGTCAACACATACTGTGGTATCCACTGTGATGGGTTTCCCTCGGCCTGTTTGATGTGTCAGGTGTGGCAGGCACAGGTAAACAAGCTGCTGTAGGAGGTCTCTGTCCACCCCATGGTGCTCCACCATCCCCAGCTCATGTAGCCCCTGGTAAGTCACCCTGGGTCTATAAAGTCTTATGTCACCCCAGTAAGGGATGTTCAGAAGCATACACATCCTCACTGCCCTCAGCCTCCTGTACATGTTGGTCTATGTTGCCTGCTGCAGCCCTTCTCATTTGGTTGGATTGTGTCGTGAAATGTCCCCGCAGGTATACACCGGTGGTGTAGAGTGCGGAAGAAACCTGTGTGTATGACGCTTGCTCACATTACCTTACTGTTCAGGTGTGGGCTGGCCATGTCATCTGCTGATTGTGCTGATCATTATCTGTTTGTGCAGCCTGTACACCCTGACAACCCCACCACTGCTGTTGTCCCTCCCAATGTCACCAGGCAAGTATAGACACACCCCTAGCTTAGGCGTGCTAAGGCAGGAGCCCTCCTGAGGCACAGTTCTGCAATGAACGTACAGTATGCCTGACCTCCCTCCCATGCTGTCAACTATATTCGAGCACTGAACCCGGCTAACTACACACATACACTCCAGGTATCTGCATCACACCCTAGGGAAAAATGGGATACACTATTGTCAACCTCATCTGTATAGTATAGTCTTCTAATGAATAATTATATGACCCATACTGAACCTCCAAATTAATAACCACTGCTAAGTGTCGCTCAGATCCATACACAACTGGTAACAGTTGTCTTACTATCACCATATTCAGTGTCCCGTGGTCTTCCCAGCAACAAAATAACCGGTGTCTACATGACTACAACCCGGGCCCTGCACACAAAAGACGATGTGCATTACAACTATACCATGGCAGATATACATACATCCCAGGTTATCACGTACAGATCATCCGGCACATACATTCAATAGCGCTTATGTCCCCAGACATATATGTTTATATCTATGTCTATCTCTCTGTATCCACATATATCATATATATTATATGTATACGTATATACATAGATATACATACACACATATACATGTACACACATATATAGATATTGCATTTATATCACAACAGCGGTCCACATGACAGCAAAGCATTAGACAGGCATGAAAAGGAAACTACATGTGCCACCTGCATCATGTAGTGTTGTTACTATCAAGGCATGTGTGTTCTGTTGCGTCACACTGGTCAGACTGTATTAAGGGTAGGTGTAGGGCTTCTGACATTTACTCACCAGACCTGTTGGCAAATGTATCTGTTGACAATCCAATGTCTTGGCAGAATATGTGGGCTGTGGACACTATATAGGTCAGCAACAAAACACACTGAACATATCCTGCAGCTACCCACCCACAGATATCACATAGGGTATAACTGCCAAACACACACACCTGCCATGCTGTGGAATCGAGAACCTACCTGTTTAGTCTACCACACTACAGCATTACACAGTAACAGAACATGCTTCTGGGTTTCAGCATCACCGCACTCCCAGAGGCATACTTCTAGGTGGATGACATCATCTGCAAAGGCAAAGACGCCAATAGGGAATGTATGGAGAGGGAGCCATCTTAAAGAATTACTCTGTCCCCAGGCAGCTGGAAACACACACACACACACACACACACACACACACACACACACACACACACACACACACACACACACACACACACACACACACACACACACACACACACACACACACACACACACACACACACTTGGCAGGGCTGGGAGTTGAACATATACCTATCTCATCACACTACAGCATTACGCAGTTACAGAACAAGCTACCAAGATTACTGGAACACAGCACTCCCAGAGGCATACTTATAAGGTGGATGACATCATCAGCAAAGGCAAAGACGCCGATAGGGAATGTATGGAGAGTGAGCCATCTAAAAGCATTACTCTGTCCCCAGGCAGCTGGAAACAAACATACACACTTGGCAGGGCCCGGAGTCGAATATACACCTAATTACCTTATCACACTACAGCATTACGCAGTTACAGAATGCACTACCGAGATTACTGGAACACAGCACTCCCAGAGGCATACTTCTAGGTGGATGACATCATCAGCAAAGGCAAAGATGCCAATAAGGAATGCATGGAGAGTGAGCTGTCTAAAAGTATTACTCTGTTCCCAGGCAGCTGGAAACACACACTTGGCAGGGCCGGGAGTCGAACATACACCTAACTACCTTATCAAACTGCAGCATTATCCAGTTACAGAACACGCTACTGAGATTACTGGAACACAGCACTCCCAGAGGCATACTTCTAGGTGGATGACATCATCAGCAAAGGCAAAGATGCTGATAGGGAATGTATGAAGAGTGAGCCGTCTAAAAGTATTACTCTGTCCCCAGGCAGCTGGAAACACACACACACACTTGGCAGGGCCGGGAGTCGAACATACACCTAACTACCTTATTACACTACAGCATTATGCAGTTACAGAATGCACTTCCAAGATTACTGGAGCACAGCACTCCCAGAGGCATACTTCTAGGTGGATGACATCATCAGCAAAGGCAAAGACACTGATAGGGAATGTATGGAGCGGGAGCAGTCTAACAGCATATTACTGTCCCAAGGTAGGCATAGACAAACACACGGCAGTGGTGTGAGCGGGACAACTGCCTATCTACGGAGCACTATTACAACACTACATGGATACGAGACAGTCACCCTGTAGTCACCAGACAGTACACCCTTCAAGGCAGTCCCAGTGTGTTCAATGTAGGACTCCATCCTGACGTGGGGTATGGACATCTGTTGCCTGGATGACCACTATTGCTATACAGGATTTCAGGGGTCATGCCCATACACAGAGGCACATAACTGACACAAGGTGTCACTGGGCATGCTCACACACTTAGTAGCACACGTCCGTTTGGAATGTACTGTGTGTCCATCTACACAACTGCATACTGGGCATGCTCACACACTTAGTAGTAGTGAAGGGCTGTCTTGTATGCACATGGATTCTAAACACGGAAGGGCACAGTGTGTCGATAGTGAACATTGCTAGCATGAATGCTGCACTACACACATTTGACAACGGTCTTCAGTGCTAGCTGTTTAGCGTTCATAATCTCAGCTGACAATCCAGATCCAACAATGGGGAAAACGGACATCTCTGCAGTGAGGAACACCTGGAACATGGCACAGTTGTGCACAATAGCACTACCACCGTATACCTCAGATACAGACATGTGGGCCATAAGACCGTGACAGACTGCTCCAGGTGTTACTGTCCCCACATACATGAAGGCCACTCACATGTACTGACCAGTACACACTCAAGAGCCATTACAGATGTCTCAGGTGCAGATCACAGTAGTAAATGCCACGGTCTACTATGTAGCCCTCGGACATCACCATGTCCTTGGACCAGCAACACACATCCATACATTACTACACCACCATGTTACTCATGACCAGTGGACTGTACATGGATCTACAGCAACTGTGCAGACTACACATGTACTGACAGGGTTCCATCATGTGGTATGCAATGCAATGATACCACAGTTCATAACCAGGTCGGCTCTACACATAACAGGGGCCCTGGGTCTTACACAGCTGTAACAGATGACTGTCGCTGTACACCAGAAAACACTTATGTTTGGATATGACATATATGTAATCACAGTGGATATGTACATGGCCCACACACACACAATGCATATGTACATAGCAAAGCTTTTGCTGTCCTCTGTGCAGACAAGTGGCTACAGCAATCACACGCATGCACATGGAAGGTAGGTCCATGGCTGTTGAATGCTAACAGTACATAAGGTAGCAATGTTGACTGAGGTAACATTCCCTCTGTACTAGTTACCCATGACAACCAACATATCGTACAACAGTCCATGTGTCATGTATGTCATCACACATGTCCACCAATTGCAATGCATACAAACATGGCTACATGACAGGAATGTAGGACCAACACACATGTACATGTAGTGGTGTGCATGCAGCTACCATGCATGTGCAATAGCTGATGTATGTCATTCATCTGTGTCTAACCACAACATGCAGTTGCAATGCAGCCCCATCATTGACACCTGTATATACTGGAATACTGACAGTACGGTAGGATGTACATCAGGTATGGATGGATGTGTGTACAAAAAGTGGTGGTCCACCTTTGCAGATGGATGTTTGTTGAGGACAGCTCACAGGTGTGTCACAAGCCGTCCTACCATTACATGTGCAAACAGTACGCTATGTTACTGTTACCTGAAGGTGAAGACATACAACCTACACAGTGGATAGGGTGTTACTAACTGTACATCACTTGACACCCATAACACTTACGTCCTCCTGTGTGCATATAGCAGCACAATTGCCAAAGGTAGCATTGGTACACATAATGCGGCCAATACAGCTGCATGTCTGTCAGACGTATCATCATATAGCAGGTGTATGATTCACAGTACTGCCATGTGTGTTTGCTTGTGTGACCATATATGCCACGTATGGTGGGGAATACATCCCAATTGTTACACACCCTTGTACACTGTTGTAGAGATCTGTACATACTGCAGTGTAAAAAGCAAGACGTAGGCAGGGGTGGTGTGTGTATCACACACATGTCAGCGATCTGTATGTGAATGACATTTGTGGACTCCACAGAGTGTGTGTGTGTGTGTGTGTGTGTGTGTGTGTGTGTGTGTGTGTGTGTGTGTGTGTGTGTGTATGTATGTATGGCTGTCTGGTGCGTGGAGTGAGGGTTTATGCTACCATACAGAACAGACAGGATCCCTAACCCCTCATGGTGATGCAGTATACTACCCTGTTGATGCCATCGGTCTCAGCCTTACTGGCTACCTGTACATGTTCATTCTCTGTGTTGCATCATGTGAGTGCACAGTACTGTGAAGGTGATTACCACATAGGCAGGGGTCCTCACCTCGACACTATCAAGTGTGCATTATAGTGTTGTTGACCACGTGAGTGTGGTCATGTTACTGTGTGTTTCTGTTTATGTCTATGCGTGTTCTCATCCTGTAATGTGACAGTGTATTACTGCTACACAGTGAAGCCTCATGCTATCAACTGGCCTGTAACGTTGACATCAGCCAGACCGCTGTGTAAACCCCCTGCACCATGTCACCATACCTGTGATGTGACCCCGGTATGGATGTCACATCTCTAGCCACTGTAGCCTATTGAACAGCTCACGTGCTTCTGGATCAGTAGATGTGTGGACATCTGTGGAATGGTAGCCTTTCTAACAGTGAAGTTGAGGCTACGTATAGCATGCTGGTATTGCCATACATACCTGTGAGTACTCCACATTTACACATGGGAAACTGCAAACACTGCTACTTATTGGCACATGCAAGTAGACCTTAAGGAGGGAAGCAGGGCATCATTACCAAAATGCTGTTACTGTTGTTACCAAGACACAGACTGTGAACATACAACAATGCACTCTAGCTGCAAACACTGTAACGTAATGGCACATGCAATTAGACCTTAAGGAGGGAAGCAGGGCATCATTACCAACATGCTGTTACTGTTGTTACCAAGACACATACTGTGAACATATAACAATGCATGCTAAACCTGTACTACATGGTATGTCTGGTGCGTGTCAACAGTACACAACAAATGTAATATGCACTACTCACTGTTCTGTTCACCCTGTGAATCAGACCATATGAGCATGTCCATGGTGTGGATGACAGGGATGTGGCACAGGCATCATCATATGCACAGAGTGATAATGTTTTCCAGGGAAATAGGCTGCACCAGTGGATGACATCATGTGTGTGGGTTAGGGACGGTGATCTGATTGGTCATGTGTGGTCATTATGCATGTGGGTGTTGCGGTGCCCTACAGATGTTTCTGCTGTGTGTGTGTGTGTGTGTGTGTGTGTGTGTGTGTGTGTGTGTGTGTGTGTGTGCGTGCACACAGTTCTGCCATGTGTTCAGCCTGCACAGGAGTATTATTGACAGTTGTAGATTGTACAGACCAGGATGTACAGCTCACTGTGTCCGGTCACGGCCATGTGACCTTTGCCTGCCAGGGGTTGCACAGGCACTACCAGGCAGAGGTACAGATTGGCTACTGTCCGATGACACATGTCCACTGGAACCGTGTCCCCACTGGGAATGTCCAGGGCCACATCCACATGGCCTGCTGTATCCTGGCGTGGACAGCGCAGCACCAGCTACACTGCTACTGCTACCGGCACTGTGGGACTGGGCATGTGAGGTGGCTTGTTCACGCTGACCTGCACCAGGTGGTGTAGCTGGCCTACGTCCATGTGGCCTACACCTCACTCCTACCAGATGTTCAAGCACAGACAGCTCACGCTCGCAGATTGCCATGCCATGGTCAAGGATTCCAACCATGTCACCCAATCACCTGTCCAGAACATCAGCGATCTGCTGTTGAGCATTTGCCAATGCCTGGATGTTGTTGTTTAAAGAACAGATAGCAGCCCTCTGAAGCCTCTGCCCTTCTGTGTTCTGCCGTTCTGTGTTCTGCCTGTGCCGCCATTACAGTCTTGAACATGCGTCTGGTGACAGCAGCTGCTGCAATCTGTCCTGCAGGTGCATGTCTGCCAGAGGTCCTCCTACGAGCAACACTGGCCACATGCCTTTGTGGCACATCTGCAGTCATTACACTGACACCATGGTGTGGAGACACACCTTCTGTAGCCACCACACATTCCTGTTCCAAGCTAACACACGCTGACTGTCCTTCCTGTATGGCCACTGGTGATGAGGTATGTGTTGGCATGAGTACTGTGTGTGGGGAAGAGGGGGACATAGCTGGGATGGCAACCATTGGCACAGATTCAGCCCCTGACAACCCTGCCTGTACCTCATGCATATGTTCATCACTGCTAGTATCTGTGGGGACACTAACATCAGATGTACTGCAGGAGGGTAATGCACCTACATCACCTGTGAATGCAAAGAAAGACTCTACATTACACACAGACACACACACACACAGACACACACACAGACTCACTGACTCACCATGCATGTGATTTGACAGATGGCATGCAGCATACATGTGATACAGCAGATAGCATGCAGCTCAGACATTAATAGTGGTAGTTAGCATACCTCCCTGGGTTGCACACACCAGCAAGCAGGTGTCATATCAGAAGCCATGCAGTTCACACAATCATGGTAGTAAGCATGCATCCCTGTGATACACCATGTGGATCAGCACAGGTTAACAGTACACATGGCTGATGTGACATTGACATTGACATGTAGTATGGCATGTAATCTGCAGACATGTGCATTGACATGTATACATGTCTGACACAATAGTGTCCTGTCACATGTACAGTGGTGTAATGGGTATCACATTGCAGTGTTATCTGTATGCCCTACAGATAGAAAGGACTTTTAGCAGATGTGTATGAGCATTGATGGGTAGTATGAGGCGTCTACATTGCTATACAGTGTGAAGTACAGACACTGTGCCATTGCATGGCATCATGAGGTGCCTATATTGCTATACAGTGTATAATACACACACAGTGCATAGCCATGACTGCGTGCAAACACATGACATAACTACTTTGATTGTGACCCATGTCGCTGAGGTGTATACACACTAAACCATGCTGTGTCATGTGACTGGTCACGGAAAGACATACAGATGACACCCCTGCACAACTACTAACATGTCTTAGCTGCCTGGCAACCATGTCCACACATGGCAGACTTGTCAATACACCATGTCCCACATGACAGTTATGTACCACACACACGAGGTGCACGGCTAACAGCGATGTCCAACAGCAGCAAGGGAAATGTACAGTATCTGTGGCTTGATGTGGTGTCTATGCCTGTGGAAGCTGTACAGGTGACTACTGTCATGCTATGACACAGTCATGATGTTCAACACATCTTATATGGTCGAATTAAGTGACACCTCCACAAGCTGTGTACAGGCTTTTAGGATATCCAGTGTTCCACATCAACTATATAACCATTCAACAAAGGCTATAGTTGGACCATGTGTGGACAATGTGCAACAGGGTGTATACACATCACATCTACTGTGTGTCTACATGTCTCTGGCCATCCTCCATGGCCATGTGTGAACATGTGTTGGCCAAATGTTTGTGATGGCTGTCTATCTTACATGTCTGTGTTGTCCCATATGACATACACACATAGATGTCAGATATGTCACTGTCCACAGGGTTATGCAGACAAAGGGTTGTATGTTTGGTATGTGGGGTATGTATTATGGGATAGTGAGACAATATTGCAGCCGGAACACTACATGTCTGGGACTTGTCAGATGGCACATCACAATGTGTGCACCCATTGCAGGGGCATATTACACAATGGTGAATCCTGTGGGCTGCCCACATCCCAGCTCACTGTGTGGTACTGTTTGCGTACCACACATGTGTTGTTCTAATGTATAGTACATATGCCTACATTGAACCACACCTCCACCGTTGTATGCACAGCTGTCCATACATCTAGCAATGAAACTTCAAGACGGCACAAAAAACTAGGAATAAAACAAGTTGACAAACGGCTCCTCTCCACACTGGATTTAATTGCACAGTACAGGGTAAAAACCTCCAACTTTGCACAGTACCGGGTAAAAACCTGCAACTTTTAAGTGCTTTTCGTTTGAAACTTCAAACTTCTTCAGAAAGTAATACAAATAAACAGACTCCCATATTTAAATACAAAAGTGCGGGAAATTAAAACACTTAATTAAATTTTAAAGACATAGTACTTCAAAAGATTACAAAAAATTACAGAAAATTGTATGCACATCCTAATAATTTTATAAAGCTCTAATTCAACATGCTGCATATGAAAAATAATCTAAATATAACTTACTACATAAGAATTTAAGTATCAATTGTAACAAAAATAAATTAAAAAGTTATGTACATATAAATTAAAAATGTTACGAAATATATATATATATTTTTGTTTACACCTACTAGGTCTTATCTTTTCAAACTTCTAAGTTTCAACAAACAGGAAATCGAACAAGCCTCGTTAAGTCCAGGATAGTTAAAGGCATTAAGCCTGATCTGCCACAAAAGTTCTAACTCTTCTAGTTTAAATGAGGCAGGTCCACCCCTAATATCTTGGACAAACTGATCAATAACCAAGTATTCAAACTTATGTGTAGGATAAGACTGAATATGCTTAGCTAGGGCATTGGTATCTTTGTTATGTGAAATGGCATACTGATGTTCGTATACCCTTTCTTTCAAACATCGTTCAGTTTTGCCCACATAAAATGCAGGACAAAATGAACAGTGGGCCAGGTAAACAACAAATTTGCTGTTACAATTATATTTACCTTTCAAT
The DNA here is from genome assembly GCF_019279795.1 of Protopterus annectens. Classification (NCBI taxonomy): domain Eukaryota; kingdom Metazoa; phylum Chordata; order Ceratodontiformes; family Protopteridae; genus Protopterus; species Protopterus annectens. The sequence continues at coordinate 798,296,242 of NC_056732.1, read as the reverse complement.
TTAAAAGTTTTACCACCGATGGAAAATTGATTAGTACATTGCATGTATTTACAAAGTTTACAAGTTTCACATTTAAACATACCAGTTACCCTAAAAAATGGCTTTTTAGTAGCCTCAAGCAGATTTTTAATATTTCTCCCCTTCATAAAAACAACCTTTGGTTTTGGTCCAAAAAAGGAGTGTAAACTAGTATTACATCTAAATAAATTCCAATTCTTATCAATAATACTGATGGTAGATTTAGTTAGTAAGTTAAAAGATGTAATAAAAGTGAATTGAAAATTTTGCTCTTCACTCATGCCCGACACTACCTCTGCGTTTATAATCTCTTGTGGCTCTAAAGTGTCCACCTCAGGAGGGAATTTCTTAACGGCTAAAATCGGTCTAAGTCGGTCAGTACCCCGTTTGAATTCCACTTCTTTGATTAACTCATCGATCAAACTTTCAGGATAGTCACGGTGCATAAACATACCCTTCAACAAGTTACATTCGTTGGCAAAATCAAACTGCAAAGAACATATACGTGCAGCCCTAACCAACTGCCCCTTAACCACCGATCTTTTTTGGTGGAAGGGGTGGCAACTTGAAAAATGTAAAAAAGAATTGGAGTAGGTTGCCTTGCGATGTATCTGAGAAATAAAGCATCCTAACTCCAAGTTTTTACTAAGTAAGATGTCAAGATAAGCAATATTATCCACATGGAAAGTATACGTGAATCTCAAAAAGGTGGTAGAGGAATTAAACCAATCAACCAAATTAGATGCCATTAAATCATCACCTCTCAAAAGGATGAACACATCGTCCAAAAACCGGGTATAGTAGATAATATCTTCAAGGTAAATATTAGCCTTTGAGTCAAAAACAAACATTGTCTCCCACTGGGCCATTACCAGGTTGGCCACGCTAGCTCCACAAGGAGAGCCCATTGCCAACCCGGTTTTCTGAAGGTAGAATTTATTATCGAACATGAAATAGTTATTCATCAAGACTATTTCTAACAATTCCATAATAAGGGAGGTTTCAATAATAGAAGCTCCATGTTTCCTCATTAAATCAGCTACCCATTCAATTGCAACAACATGTGGAATACAGGTATAAAGATCCTTTACGTCTATAGTTAAGAAGTTATAATCATTACTGAATTTTAGGTCATTAATTTTAGCCAAAAAGTCCCAAGAATCTTTGGATATTTGTGGTTCAAGAAGTACATATTTCTGCAAGTACACATCTATAACTTTTGAACAAGCATATGTCGGAGAGCCTCGACCATCAATGAGTGGTCGCATTGGTGGGTTGATCAAATCTTTATGTATTTTTGGGATCCCAAACAATGTGGGATACCTAGGAAAGGCAGTAAACATATAGTTAAATACCTTTTGATCAATCCGCCCGTCAATTAATAAGTCATTAAGGCAAGATTTAACAAGGGCATATGCTGTATTAACCTCTGATCTAGAACTAGTCTGGTAGGTATCATCGTTACTATCCTGGACTTAACGAGGCTTGTTCGATTTCCTGTTTGTTGAAACGTATAAGTTTGAAAAGATAAGACCTAGTAGGTGTAAACAAAAAAATATATATATATATATATATATTTCGTAACATTTTTAATTTATATGTACATAACTTTTTAATTTATTTTTGTTACAATTGATACTTAAATTCTTATGTAGTAAGTTATATTTAGATTATTTTTCATATGCAGCATGTTGAATTAGAGCTTTATAAAATTATTAGGATGTGCATACAATTTTCTGTAATTTTTTGTAATCTTTTGAAGTACTATGTCTTTAAAATTTAATTAAGTGTTTTAATTTCCCGCACTTTTGTATTTAAATATGGGAGTCTGTTTATTTGTATTACTTTCTGAAGAAGTTTGAAGTTTCAAACGAAAAGCGCTTAAAAGTTGGAGGTTTTTACCCTGTACTGTGCAAAGTTGGAGGTTTTTACCCTGTACTGTGCAATTAAATCCAGTGTGGAGAGGAGCCGTTTGTCAACTTGTTTTATTCCATACATCTAGCAATGACAGATACTGTGGTTTCATGTCAGTGTTTCATTTAGTCTGTATATATTGCACATGGGTAGCCAGTGTGCTTGATGACAGATGCGACCTGTATATCGTGACTGGACCATACATTATGTGTACATGTGTTAACTGGCCACATGGCAAATAGATATATGCATTAACATGCCTGATACTGAAAACTGTCTCACCTGCAATGGACTGATGTCTGTGCAGCACGCCAGAGGTGCCTGTATAGGGATGACACAGCGGTTTGAACATTATCTATGATTGTATGACAGCTACAGGGTGCACTGTGCATGTTAACACATCCGCCTGTACAATATCATATAGTATGCACATGTGTACATACACAGAGTAGCAAACTATATTTTGCGGCATGTGTGTAAACATACCTTTCATATGATGTTACATTACATATTGTACAGTGACACATGCAACTAAATGGGATATAATAGTAATATGCGCATTAGTGATTTACCAGGCAACTCCAGGCTCAGTGGTTGGGAGACACCCACCTCCACGATGGCAGCTACTGTTTGTGGATGCTGTTCTGAGGGTGTCCCCAGGCTGGCCAGTAGCTCCTCGGTCTGTGTGTGTGGGGGCTGGGTTGGTGGCCCACCACCTGTTCCACCTTGTTCCCTGGCAATTGCATTGGCATGCTGTTTTGCATGTCGTATCAGGTCCATGCAGTGCCTGCGCACCTGCTGGTAGGTGTGGTTATGGCCACCCACATCATTAACCCTCCTGCATAGTTCCTGCCACAGGTCGTCACGCTGCTGGGCATGCTGTTGCACATGGCTGAACAACACCTTATAGTTATCATGGAGGTACGAGATGAGGGCATCATCCTCCTGGTGGCTATACACTGGCAGGCGTGAATGAGGCATTATCTGGAAGACATAATGATGGAGACAGGTCAAAGTATCACAGAGATGTACAGAGATACAGCTGCACATACATTTGTATTAAATCTAGTACATTTGAACAGTTATCTTTGCAAATCATCATGACACTGACATGACTGACATGTTTGTGTCACACACATGTAACACCTGTTGTGCATTGGATATCATCACCATATATGTATATCACCTCATTACATTGCTCACACTCGATGTGAATGCTGTCTTGATGTGGGCATGTCTGTTTGCCTATACTGGTGTTCTTACCTATCAGCACATGCCTGGATGTGTCCACAGTAATGCTGTTGACCTTGATGCTGTGTATATGTCACATATCACTGCCTTAATGGACATGAGCAGTGACAATGCACACATGTGCATGGAGACCATTACATGCATGTATTTTGCCATATACATCTACACGGCACTGTACAGCAGTTCAACATCCTGCCATGTATCGCCTGTGTTGCTCATGTGATACACATGGGACAATGGCTAGCCAGACGTTATTCGCAGGGTTGGTTATCAACCATGGCATGTACAGGCAAGGTTTTCTAGCTGTATCCAACAACCATTTTGCCACCGCCAGGTGCATCAGTGCCACATTACTGATCCAGACAGTTAATGATACATCTACCATGCGGTCATCGCACCATGTTTGACTGAGATGACATGTGCAGCTTTGATGGACAGAGTTGCATGGTATGGCAGGAGTATGTAACATGTATGGCACACAGATCTGTCCAGCATGTGGCAATCATTGTAGTAGGACGGTGGCTGTCCATGACATATGTCTTTCAGATCAGGATATGTACGTGTAGCATTTCCAACATCACAGTGCAGCACATGTCTTTATGCAAGGTAGCCAGCATGCTGCATAGTGGAGGTGAGGATTGTGAAGGCTGGTATCGCCCATCCACGCATGGCCAATGCCCCTGAAACGTGATATGTCATCCGATATTGGTCACTCGAGTCCTGAGTATGCCTGTCCAATGATCTCCATGCTCATGGATGGCACCTTGTCATGACATGAGTGCCTCGTATGACTACCTAATAGGCCTGGAGACATCACCAGCTCATTGAGGTGAACTGCACAGCACCATCCCTTACACAAAGTGTCCATAATGTTTGCCGCTGCCTAAGTGGTAGTTAATGGGTATAGGGTTATTCACCTAGCGGTGACAATGCTATTATCAGCTGTCAGATTGTGCACATATGTCATGCACCTCACCCACAAAGCCCATTCTGTATGTTGTCCACAACACTGAGACAGCTATTGCTCCTAGGTCATGGCCATTCACATCCTTACATACGCAGATGCCTCCCATTTGTCTGTGTGGTATGGCCTACAATGAAGGGGGGGGTACAAAACATTAACCCTGTTTTACTGTAGCTGCCACTGGTGTGATATGCACATGTCACTCAGACACATTTTTTAGTGTTGCTTCTGTCAACAGGCCACTGGTAGACCACTCCTGTGACATACAAAGGTACATCTAGTATACTCAGTGTAGCTGGTACACAGTATGGGTGATGTCCTAAGACCTGTCACAGGTATGCTATGCAGTGTGAAATCATCCGTACTTTCATCTACATCTCTACTGCTAACATCTATGTTGATAAGGGTTCATGGACTTGCAGACCATACTCAGCAGGGTAATAGTGCAGTGCCTCCAATTATGACTGATGTCTCCGCTTGTGGGTTGCAGTGGGTTTATATTATCCAACACCCTATCTGTATTGCATATTCATGCTCAGCACTTGTTCAGAACATGTAAGCACTTCATGAGGTACTTATCACTATAGCACACATTCCAACTAATTTCTTACAGGTACACTGTCTGTCCTTACATTTCCAGCTTGCTTACAGTACAACAGCTGTTGTACACACGTAACTCACATATCTTGTGAGACATGGTTGAATATACAGGCATGTCCAAGTGTCACTTACCAGTGTTATTGCCTGTCTATATGATGAATATGGCAAACATGAGGCAATAGAGCAATTGTCTCATGTACACAGTCAATGCTTACCTCCCAACATACGACACTACAACCTGTGGGAGATGCACATATGTAGCCATGCTGAGGGTAATGCTCTCACCAACCCAGACTGAACCTGACATTCATGTGGGGACATTTAACATTTGCAACACACCCCACTCATCACATAGTCTCACTAAATCTCCACCACTACAGGCCACACATAGTATGACTACAACATTTGCAGAACATCTCCATACTCTCTGTGTAGGCAACAGAGGCAGCCCCCATCACCAAACACAACACCAATTACTTATAGCCCACAGACTCATGTGTGCACATCAACTACAGCCAATGGGGTGTCATAACCTACACAACACACCAGTCATAGGTGACTCTGTAGGCGGTCACACTGATGTCCCACTCAGCAGGCTACACAAGGCAATAGACACTTACATCTGGCTGTCGGGTTACAGGATCCACAACATAACCTATGCACCCATGCCACACCTCACCAGGTACTATTTGACTGTCATTCTCCATGTTAGTGTGACTGCCCTGAGATGTAACTTCCTGGACTACATGTACAGGGGCATGCAATAGCCCTCCAGTCTTGTAGCCCAGAAGGTATCGCCCAAGCCCTGAGAAGCATTCTGCATTCATCCAGACTGATACCACTGTACAATGACTGAATGTTTCACTTCAACAGTTGCCTGTGCTTCTGCTGTCATTCCACAGGCATCCAGTATCTGTCTGCTTTGAATGACATGGCCAACAAAACATGATGCTTTGGCACAGATAACCTGCACCTGTCAGCCCTGGGAGTGCAGATAACATGTAAGGCTCTTGCTGCTTTTATACTGCCTGTCTTGGACAGTTTCCAATAACATTCACCACCAGAACAGGAACAGGCAAGCAAAGCCTGGGGTACTGTTACTCAATGCTTGACATCTTCATCTCTAACGCACTCAGGCGAGGCACTCCTTATAATGGACCACTTTGATAACACTGCAGTGACTGGGACCTGCCTCTAAGTTCCGGAGAGCACACCTGCACTGACAGGTTACACGCAGACCACACCTTTCAGTCATGTAACCAGGACCGGAACACCCACAGCGGAGGTGTGTCTATATTTCACAAGGATGTACACACCTCCAGGCTGGTTCCTTAGCACAATGCATCACAGGTGATCCACATGCAACTAACTGTGGCCAGAACTGCTATACACATTGTAACTTGCTACGGATTCAACAACATACCCCACGGTTACTGGCCCTCATTTCTTGGTGTACTGGACAGTAGGGTTCAGACAGGTACTACTGATATGAGACCGACACTACCCCACACTTAACTGGGATGCCTACTCATGTACCGACACATTAGGCCAACGCTTTCTGGGATTCATAACCTCCACTCGGCTGGATCAACCCATACACACCACCACCAAGACCAACAATATCCTAGACGTGGACATTACCAACATGTGACTGGTGTTCCACACCTGGGGTTATCCCCTCGTTGGTAGTTTCCGAACATATGCTAATCACCCTTGTTATCCACATCCCGGCACCACACCCTTCACGGAATACACAGTAGAAGGTTTCTACAATGCCTACTTCAGACGTCTTATGACAGTGGTAGTTAACGACATGACACCCGTGCAGATGGACAATGCACTTACAAACGCTGAAACATACACCAGTGCACTTCATTAGCACTTACACGACTGCATGGATCATGCTATCCCAAACAGAGCCATGATGGTACCCACCAGATAATGGATGCCACTCTGGGGGTCCAGTTCCATGCACATAATGTACAACTGAAGGTGATGGCTGTTGCAAAATGGAGTACAATCCCATGGGTGGAGTAGCTCACTGGTCAGCCTCAGTAGGAATCTGGGATCCCTTATCACATCCTCCAAAGCTAGCTACGTAAACATTACTGCGACACATTCCAAGGACTACCACAAAGCATTATGGAGGTATGTCAGTACTCAATGGCAATACCCACATCTGCTCTGACATACGACGGTTAGGCAGGAACATTACAGACCGACTGCTATTGGCAACATCCTGGCAGATAAGTTCAATGCTAACTTTACACCCTCTCACTCCCTACAGGGCCAAAATCCATACAGGAACTATGCAGTGTCCCTGCGGTCACAACTACGCAGTTCCAACCTGCACGCTCTAAGGCCTGGAACACAGACTCCATGTGACCGTCCAACATCCCAAGCTGTGATTTACACAAACCTCAGAATGACATGCCTCCCACTTGGCCACCAGATTCAGTAATAGCCTTGTATCAGACATTGTGGCCCCTGAATGGCACACAGCAACAGTCATCACACTCCACACAGGTGGCACCACAAAGAACCACAGGGACTATTGCCTTATACGCCTGACTGGACTGTTCTGCAAGGCTATGGGGCATGTCATCATGGAAGTCATTCACAGAGACATTGATTGCCTCCAGACCTTTGATGCCACCCAGGTTGGATTTCTTAGGGCCAGACCATGGCTCATACACCTGGTGGACTCCTTTGATACAGTTACCAGGGTAGATGATGACAGTAAGGGGGTACACACAACCTACATTGTCCTCTCATTGGCTTTCAGCACCGTTCTCCATTCTGGTATTGACAACATACATATACACCTACATATCAACCCCTACGTCTTGGGATGTTATGCAAAGTGGCTCACGGACAGGATCCACACAATGAGGGTAGCATACTGTGGCACCTACAGTAATTTAGTTACACTTGGCATACCACAGTCCTTGGTCACAGGGCCCCTCATGTTCGGTATATGCTTCCCTGAGGTACAGGCTAGCACAGAGGGACTTTCCCTGAATAGGTTTCCAGATGACTGCAAACAAGGAGCCATGATTGATCCACCAGCTGATACAGACACCCTCCATATAGGTGTCACTGTGACGAATACCTGATGTCAATAACATGGCCTCAAGCTGCATAACACAAGGTGCATAGACATCCCCATCGGATTACACCAATCACCCACTGACTGTCACATAGGTGGTGATCCCCTACATACATGTGACATTATACAGGATCTTAGTACACACGTATATAGCACCCACTCCTTTGATAACCATATTGCCAATGTGGCGTGGATATCCTTCTACGTGGCCAACCTTATCTGTAATGGGTTTGTAGCTGGAACAAAGGCACCCATTGTACCTCTATACTCCTGACGTATGACACACATTCAGGGGTACAACACCCCTTTTGGGGTGTACCTTACAGAACAGCAACGGCTTTACATACCACAACATTAACACACCATGAGGATTATTGACCTCCGAAGGATGACGTATGCGGCACAACTACGAACACCATGACTGTACACATTTGCATACTGCATAATCAGAGGTGACCTCTGCTGAACATACAGGGCTCATGTCCACAACAATATTTATGGATATTCTCCACATAAGCAACATAAGCAAAGGCCACTGAGAGCAACATGCTCATGGATATGTGCACAAACGCAATGATGAGTGGGACATGCTTGAGGGATACATTCCTGAACCAGACATTCACCATGCTTTGGAACATGATTCCTATGTGCATCAAGCAGTGACACTCACTAGCACTCTTCATGATATACCTCGATGGGTGGATGGGAGACACACATGTATGCCAGAGATCACTGCAGTGGCTGTACTGTACACAGGTGCAGGTAACACATGGCTCTGCTGTTCACAGACAGGACACTACCCTAGGGAGGTGCCACTGGTGAAAACACTGTTGTTGGGCTTACACATGGGCTTGGCCAGACAGCATAGTACCTCACTATGAACCTGTGAAGCTATTATATGTCCTTTGTACATGGATAATTGCGTAGCTCTTCCATTTCAGTTAGCTATCATGCTGTTACAGTGTCCTGTGACTACAAGCCATATGTATCCTGTTATTGTGTATTCTACATGCCAATAAACAATATCCTTTGTTTGCATGATATAACAGTTATGCTGTGTAAAATATCTGACATATCTACCTACAATACTGTACATTACACATATTTTAAACATTATCCCATAATGCAAAGCATACTTGCACAGCAGGACCACCCTAGGCATGTTATTCTCATTATATGCCCTTACACATGCCTACTGTGACAGTATATCAACATATGCTATCCCCTGCTATGGCATGTACTTGTTGGACAAACCCTACCACTGATGGCGGGTGGTGTGGAATTGTTGTATTTAAAGCCCTCATGTAGCATCCCTTGTGGTGTATGAGATGTTTACCTTGTGGCCCACAGCAGGAAACACAATTTCTACAAGCGTTACTATGCTCAACAAGACATCACTACATAATGCCTTTTCCCACCTTATGCATTGCGTACACTTTAATTACTACAAAACAGGCTCTACATACACTGACATACTGAGTGTTCTACATACCTTGTTTCTGAGTCTTTGTAAAATATCTCTCTTCACCTTTACTGTTTAAATGGTTCTATGGTATGAGCTTACGGTTTGAATGTATGGCAAGGCATGCTTATATAAGTTGATACCTGTAACATGTGGTATCCTGCCACCAATTGGTGTTCCTGAGTAAATTATTACATGCACATCAACTGAGCCGCTACTCCATTCACAAATTACGTGGCAACAGTGGGGTATAATTGAATTCTCCACTTGGGCGTTGCCCATTTGCCGTACCTTCAGGGAGATGGACTGTATGTGTTTTGTTGTGAAGAATTGCAACTGCTATTTGGAGAGACAAGGATATTTTGAATTCATGTCCCCCATGGATTGTGTGTGACGGCTAGAGTATGTGGTTCTACATGTGAGTGTACCTGTCATCTCAACCATCTGATAAGGGACTACTGCAAACAAAACCTGTAACATTGCCATCTGTTCAATTCTTCAACAGCTATGATTTCACATGGCGCCATTACAAATGTGTCTCTCACAAGGTATTTTAATGGTTCTGCAGATGTAATTGAGTGAGTAGATGTTTGTGATGTTATTACAGTCTGTATTGCAATTTTTTCGGATGTGGGGAAGATGTAGGTGGGTGTACAAAGCATATACAGATTTGTGGGGACTGCATTTCTACATATTCCATATATGTGTGTGGGCTCCTTCCCTAATTGAAGACCTATCATTTAGTAGACTGAGAAACTATGGTTGTTACAGGCTTATACATTGAACCATTGTTAACTGGTTTCTATATAGCATGCAGGTGAGGTTAATACTTCAATACCTCCGGAAATACATTGATATGTAAGGGAATGTTACTAAATGACAGCTGTCTCGTGTATTTATTTCACAGATATTTGCACTCATTACAGTAGTGTTGGTGACTGAGCCTCTTTGGCATGGGTTGCCACCTTCTCAAATGGCTTAGTGGGACATTTGCAGGACACACATCGGTGTTTCCAAGCCGACACATACCCATGGTCAGTACACAGGACAGAACATACTTTTATCCTGAATACATACTTATTCTTGAAGAACTTTAGCTACTTATCATGTTTCATGTAACATTTATGTATTTTAGATACAGGCATAACTATTTAATGCAACTATTACATAATATATGGGACATAATTATGTCCTACAATCTCGGACATTTGCCCTTTTTAATATTTTTTGTCAGGAACCACTACCCAGGGAGGGGCTGTCCCTCTTAAAGTGGGACAGGTGGTAACCGTATGCCTATGGCCAGCTATGACCACACCTACTGTAATGATCTACCTCCGAGTTAGCAGTAACAGACACATGATGCAAACACACACACACACACACATTACAGTCCCACAGAAATGCACATGGCACCCTCAACACACACATACACAGACAACAGCAATCACAAACACAGTTGAACACAGTACCTACCTGGACCACAGCACCGGCAGTGATAACTAAATGCCCCTTAACATCGTGATAATATTACTCTCGGTTCAAGTGTTCCGGTACTGTGGTCTTTCGGTTGGACGTCGTTGACCATGATCTGCGTGATATTCAGAAAAACTTAGCCCTGTTTCGCGCATATCCATATATTCATGTTTAAACAACGCTTACCACCACTTGCCAATGCATAATCCCACTGACATGTGATAAACCTGATCTGATGACCTGCATCCAACATCCATTATTCGTGCCTTCGGGATTACGTAACGTCCCTTGCAGGACAAGGGACTGGGAACATGCACGACAGTCAGTGCATTTGCCACTTGGGCATCTGGGATTTGTACATGTGTTATGGTGTTTTGTATGCGGACTGTACTATGACTGTTACTCCATACTGCAATCAAATGTGTTACACAGTTAGTTTACATATGGATGAGACCTATTATTGGTATGTCCAAGTGATGTTTAATGGATGTGCTCCAGCACTGGTAATGTATGTCACAGTGAGCCACACACTATAATGTGCTACACCTTCACACAACCATAGGTGGAGCATGATGGAGTGACAGATACCTGTCATGGGTACTCCCCATGCTTTGCCACTACATCCCTGATTACATTATATGGAGCCCCTAATTAACACACCAGGTAAGCCATGCAGAGTGTGTGGGGAACAGTGATTACACACATGGATCCCGCAATTGCCTCTGCTCCACTGAAGGACATTTGGTTAATCGATGTGGTGGCAACAGCAGACACCATTTGCCTCGGTTGATGAATGGCCTCTGATAATCGGGCATGTACCTACAGATGTACCTAGGAACCTATACATACAGTATCAACATATGCTGTTAGGTGCATGTACTGTTCAGGTGTTGACATTCCTTCTTCTAATAGCTGTTTTGTGTGCAATGGTTGAGGACTGCCTATGTAGGATTCACACAGTAGGCCACCTATACATTACACTTTACAGGTGGTCACGTGTGTGTGCCATCCAGTTTACTATGTGTGCAGGTGGAGAAGTGTGTCAGTCCGTAGGGGCCTACACTGTCAATGTATGTGCTATACGTTCCCTCTTTGCCAAGGCGTGGGCATATTGGGCATGCCTCCATCTGCCTACTGGGGCTGGCACAGGGTGTTCATAGTCTGAATCCCTCTGCCTGTGATGGCCTTGGCAATTATGGTTGGCTGTGAGGGCCTTCACCATTATGTCCCTGCTGCAGCTGTTTCCGCAGGACCATATTATGTAGCATGGCACATACTATGAAGATGTGGGCACACGTGCCTGGAGAATACTGCAAGTCTCCACCAGGTATGTCCAAGCAACAGAACTGTGATTTCAGCATCCCCAACACATGCTCTATGATGATTCTGGTTTGTGCGTGTGCCTCATTATGACATTCTTGCATGGGCGTGCGTGCATTTCTGATGGAAGTCATCATCCACGGGTCCAGTGCATAGCCAGCATCCCCCACAAGGTGGCCATTTGGGATGTCCCCCCTGACAAATACCTGATACAGCTGTGAGGCATGCCAGATGTGGGAGTCATGGTAGCTTCCACGGCTGCCTGCACACACATCCATAATAATGCCCTGGGCATTGCACATGACCTGGCAGTTGATGGAGCGGTATCCCTTGTGGTTTATGTAGCACCTACCATGCTCACCGGCTGGTGACTTGATATGTATATGCATGCAGTCTATCGCACCCAGTACCTTCGGGTAGTTCCCCACCTGGTGGAAGAGACACATATTGCTGGCCAACTCCTCCTGAGTTCTGGGGAAGTATATTTGCTCATTGGCATGTGGTAACATAGCATCCAGGAACTGGTGTAGTACCCTGGATGTTGATGCCTGTGAGATCCCCATTATATCTCCAGTTGGCTTTTGAAAGGTACCTGTGGCTAGTATTCACAAGCTTACACATACCTTCATGTCCACTGGGATGGGTTCCCCTCTGTTGTTTCTGGATCTCAGGCATGGCCAGCACAGCTCAACTATTTGCTGTAAGATATCCCTGTCCACCCTGTAATGCTCTACTATCTCCAGATCATATAGCCCCTGGTAGGTTACCCTTGGTCTGAACACTCTTCTCCTCCCCCGGAGCCTGCCATGGTTGTCAGCATCATCCTCCACAACACCTTCAGTCTCTAACAAATGGTGATGAATCACAGCTATGGCAGCTCCCAACATGTACATTGTAAAAGTTCCCCATCTGTTTACACCGATGGTGCAGTGTTTGGGAATACACAGGTGTTAGAGGTGCCTTCACACTTTATAATATTGTGCTGTGAACACTGATGATGTCATAGGGTGTGTATGTGCCATCACAGCTACAGGGTATCTTATATGTTTTACCCCAGGTACTGCTATTATGGTGCTTTTGGTGTTGAATTACATTTGGCTGCTGTGGATTACCTATTGCCCTTCCCTTAACATTTCTTAATGTTTCCCCTCCCATTTTCTGGCATGCATCCAGCAGCATGCTTTCATTTGTACTTTCCAAAACCTGGCTTATCTTATGACATGTGTTCTATGGCCGATCTACTGCAGGTTTGCTTTGCTCTGCTATGACAGTTCTCTTTTCTTTGCAATCCGACACCTACCCTATCCTGTTCTGCAGGTTGCTGTGAGCAGACTTGTTAGCTGCCGTTGATTGCCCACTGTGAGTTAATAGGTGTTAATTGCTCAGTTGTACTCCAATTACCCTACTTTGGAATTTCCTTATTTTTCTTCCCCTAACCTTCCTGTTTGAGCTATGGTGCACGGCACATGCGTCCGCTTACCGGGTTTCGGGCACGTTTTCATCCGCGTACACATGCGCTTTCGGGCACCATATATGCTCTCAGCTAAACTATGCTATACCTACATCCCCACCCCCATCCTGCGGCTTTGCTTAGCAATGGGCAGGCCAGATTTGTATTGCTCCAATGTGCTTACAGCTACGGTGGCACACCCCACTGCTGATGTCATGTATACCTCCAAACCACTCCTCAGTGTTGTAGCGCTGCACTGTATAGTACATCCTTAGTCCAGCGGGACGTTTGCGATTCACTATTACTTGCCTCATTTGCATTGCATTGACTACTAATTCATAGTTACCATGCCAAACACTGTCACAGACCCTTAGCAACCCTTGCAGCTTGGTTGTGGTGTACCATGCATACCACTGAGTATTATGGTGAAATCATGATTTGTATTACATTGCGATTTTATGACATTTGTGTATATTTTCCTTGTGTTCCCGTTTGCACTCTCATGCCCTGCGGTTGTACTTTGCGTTACTGTGGACATGACATTAAATGTTGTTTTTTAGGTGTTGTGCATCGTTTCATATGCCATTGGCTGTATATTTAGCCATTGGCATATGTTAACTTAGTAATACATGAGTCTGGTCCGCTTTCGTAGCTCCGATGTTCTGTTTGGCAAAATGTAAACCGTTTTTTTTTTGGTTTACATTTCTGTGGGCTTACGCTATGCCTGCACCACTTCATGAATCACTATGTACCTTCATTTTCATGGTGCAGTTCTGCGCATGGGGTGATTAGCATACCTGTGCCGAGGGCTGCGCAGATATGGTGTACGCTGGTGGTGCACGTGGAATTGGATCGTACCTGAATCGCTCGGTGGCCATATTTGGCGTTATACCACCTACGCTACGCCTGCACCTGGTGCAAGCTTCATGAATCCCGGGGAGTGACTCATGCATATGATTCCAAGAACAGTGAGGTGGAAACATATACAAAGTGTGAGAGTGCTATTTTTCCCCAAAGTATTCACCTTTACTCAAAGTATTGCATTCTAAGAGTTAGTATATATAAGCAGTGGGAGTGGGAGTGTTACTCCAAGCCCACAAGGTGAGCAGCAGGAAGAAAAAAGCTTTACAGATAAAAAGTGATTGCCACAATCACCCCTGTATTTTTTTTTTCTTTTTGTTATTCCAGCACTCACATTTACAGGTCTTAAACTTATGGTAGGAGGCCACCGTGACTTGCTTTTGACTGTACATTACAGTATATGTCCACTTGTTCCTAGCAAAAGCACTTGCACTACTTGCACAAGCTAAACATAGGCTTCCCACTTCTCCTTTGTCTTTCTAGGGCTTGCCTCAAACTGTTTGCATTCCTTGCATTCATTAAAATGGCAGACAGTGGTCATAGATGTTATCAGCTCATCCAAGAATATTTAACTCTACAGTTTACTGTGTCAATATGGGTGATGCTGCAACCTTCTCATTCATCTTCTTTGTTCTCTGTGTTTGTTCTGGCTAGCTCCCTTCTGCTATTGGATTGTGGACCACCAGATGATTTGAGTCTTGCTTCTAAAGCCTTTTCACTATGGTCTTTTAGTGATTGTGCTCTGAATCTGAATTTGTGTGCTTGTTTCTATGTCACATTTGGTGTTCACACCCCTGAGTATTTTTAGTAGGCTCTTTCATATCCAAAAGAACCAGTGAGACTTTTTGGTCTCTTTGGGTTTACTTCCTACTCCATCTCTTTATCTGATAGTCAAGCTTCATCTTCTGAAAGTACACCTTCTACAGGTGCCTTCAGGAAATGGTTCTAGAATGCTGCCACTTCATTATTCTTTAGAGCTGTCATCTGGTTATTCCACACTGTGAATGCTATAGATGAAAACTCACTTTTATTGCCAAACAAAACCAATACTGTTGTGCTCAGAAACCATCCATTTTGATTTATGTACAATACATGACCCAAAGAAATCTTCAAATATTTTCAATTGCCAATCTCTCCAACAGCTATTTTAATTCAACAGTCATTTGTATAGTAAGAATATAAACACTCTGAAATGTGCCTTGGTCTGTATTTGCCTCCTGTGGACTGCCCTACTCTGTTTAATTTCAATTGATAGAGATTCTGGAATGTACAGTATCTCAACCATTCTTCTGATTATAAAGGATCTCATCTATAGGATGGGCTCTTGTATTCCAAGCGATATGGCATTGTGTTGCTTACATCTGCTTTGTAAATCACCAAGCATTCTATCTTACTGAGCAATGATCAGTTCTGATTTATAAACCTTCCCTTCATTAAGAAGGCACCTGTCACATTATTTCCTGTTATTTTTTTGGTAACTTCTTTTATTTTATGTGTGTGTGTGTGTGTGTGTGTGTGTGTGTGTGTGTGTGTGTGTGTGTGTGTGTGTGTGTGTGTGTGTGTGTGTGTGTGTGTGTGTGTGTGTGTGTGTGTCAGTGTGCGCATGTGCATGTGCATGTGTGTGTGTGTGTGTGTGTGTGTGTGTGTGTGTGTGTGTGTGTGTGTGTGTGTGTGCGTGTGTGCACGTGTACGTGTGTGTGTGGGGGGTCTATTTTCCTGTTGGTTTGTCACTGATCTGTGAAAGGCTCTCAACTTTTGTAACCATGAAAGAAAGCAGATAACAGATTTGCCATTTCTTTAAATTGCTTGATCAGCATCTTGGAACCTGTTTTCCTACTTTGGAGATGTTTTAATGCCTAAAGGATATTCTAGTCATATAAGCGGGTAGAGCAGATTGAAATTATGCCATTTTTTGTTTTAATTTTTGCAGAACTTATTTGCCAAATAATGCATTGATGTTAGGAGACTATGTATATAGCAGTTTAATACTTGACACCTAACACCTAAACAGCATTGTATGTCTTGATGCAGTGAGAGGGCAACAGTGCCATTTTATGGATGCAGAAAGGTCATACCTGGCACATCAAAGTGGAGGTCAGTTTATGAGTGAACTATAATGCTACCATCTGTAATCAAAATCAGGTACTCAACCAAATGCTTGCAAGAACACTGTTCATGTATGGAAGATGTAATTCTTGTAATTGAAGATCTATGGATAAATGTAGCCCTTTTAGCCCAATAGATGGCCCTTAGAATTTGTGCCACTTTGCTTGTTTGTGTTCCATTTTACTGCTGACATAAGCACATTGGTTGATTGATCTCATGCAGGTAGGCATTTTGCCGGCAGAACTGCTAATTGAAATGTATCACCATTTCCAATGTGCAACAATTTCATAGAACCATTACACTTTCCAGGATTTCAAGATTGAAACTGATGGAGTTCATGCACCATTTTAGATCCTTTAGTATTCCTGGAATTAATGAAAAACTGGAATGAGGAAACATTGTCCTACATGCTTTGCTGGAAAAGACTTCATGATCCAAAGTGTCTAGGACCACAGGCATGTTTTTTTTCCTCTGAACTTTAATTCTTAACCTCAGCAATGCAGAAATAGAATATCCAAAGTGATACTGCTCAAGAACTGTTGAGGAAAACATACTTGAGTCAGAAAAGGGTGATAGACTGATACAGGAATTAACATTGCTGCTACACAGAAATTGGTCATTTTAAATGGCATTTCTATTTTTTCCAATGCCCCAGTGACATTCAGTAAAATTGTTTAACTCCAAGGAGTGTGTGTTGTGTGTGTGTGTGTGTGTGTGTGTGTGTGTGTGTGTGTGTGTGTGTGTGTGTGTGTGTGTGTGATGGAGAGATGAAGAAACTACTGAAAGACATATCTAAGTCTACTTTGAGATTTATGTTAAATTCTAGTAGCACAGGCACTATAAATATATCAGTGGATTACAAAAACATGGATTTTGTGGTTGGCAGAATGGTGGTGGTATTATCCATCATTATGATTAAAAATAATTTTGTAAGGAGTGGTAAGCTATAGTTCTATCTTATAAAATGCATGTTCTTTGAATTATCCTGTAGATCGTTTACATTTTTATTTGTTTGTTTTTTGTAGTAATAGGGAATTAGCTCTATACATCCAGGCAAGGAATTCGATAATCCATAATCATTATGTGAACATGTAAATGCAATTGGATCTCTCCATGCATAGCCACAGAAGAGACATGATTCATAGAGGCCATTTATACTATCACATGATATCTGTGAGTAAACTTAAGCAAATTAATTAATCATGAGACGGTAATGAAAAATGATGTAAAGCCTCATATGCCAATAAGTCATTCTCCCACTGCTTCCAGTCCATAGTCATACTTCAGTGTATTTCAACACCATGTACAGAGTCATTATGAAAGACAGAAACATCACTTTTCCATCTACTCTGCAATCGGTGAAGATGGTTTCCCTTGCTGCTAGCTATTTCCAGCTGCAAACTGCTTGTCTTGGCTGATCCAAAAATGTTTACAGCCAGTGATGCCTGCAGACAAATAAGGCAGACATATAAGCAGAGAATTACACATTATAATTTTGATAATCAGTATATCTTTGACAGGTTTAGAATTGACAAGAATATTTTAAGGGTCTTAGTTGGCATGTATGGTCTCCACATGGGTAAAGGGGGGATGCCTGCCTTTCCTAACTCTCTGGATACTAAACTATGTATAGCACTCACAATACTTTCCAAAGAGACCTTCCAAAGACAGACAGGGGACACACTGGATAGTTGTCAGAGTTCAGCCTCAAGGATACTTCAGCAGTTCCTGGATGTGCTCTTGGCTTGTGTGGATTAGTTCATCTATTGCCTGGTGTCATCTGAGGACTGAGATTCATACCTTTTATGGGGAGGCACATTTTCATAAGGCACTCAGTTTGATAGATTGCACCCATGTTGCAATTAGGGTTCCTTCTGGTCCATGGCAGGAGTAGTATGGCAGTAGAAAGAGATCCCTATCTATCATCTGCCAGGTGATGTGTAATGCATGAGGGAAGATCACCAATCTGTTTGCCCAGCATCCTGGCAGGGCACATGATTCCCATATCTGGCAAACTAACTCTTTCTCTATTGCTTCTACCTGCATGGCAGGACACCCAGCAGACATTTTGTTGCTAACTGGAAAAAAGTTATTATATTTCTACCATTTAACTATTTATGCATGTATTGCTTAATACTAAAACACTTTTTCAATCTTTTGTCCCCCCTCCATTCCTTCTCTCCCTTTTTTTTTTTCATGTGATTCAGCTGGAGCCATGTCTCATGACATCAGTGAGAAATCGAAGTATATCTGTGGAAGATAACTTTAATACAGCCCTGTCCCTGAATTGAATTGTCATCCACAGGTTATTCAGCATAATGAAACGACATTCAGACATATGCATGAGCCTGGGGATGCCCTTCATTATGACCAAGCTACTGCATGCAGGGTTACTGTGTGTCTTGTATTCTGAACAACTTGAACGTACACCAGTCTAGGGGTGACGTAACCCATGCTGTCACTGCAGATTCCAGGTCCTGTCCTACATTGACTAATGATGACCAGCCAGCAGCATTAGTAAGTGATCCCATGTAGCAAGCTTTTGCACAACATATAGCTGTGCAGGTAAAGAGGTGGCATCTAGTGCAGAACTGTGACCATGACATTTAGGTTATTGTTTCCTTACTTGTAAAAAAACATATAAGAGTATAACTGATGCATGCAGTTGTGTCTGCAGCCTGTGCTGCGTGGTGCCTGGTCTGCTGTCAGACATTCCCTCCTATCTTTAAATATATATATTTTTTTATTTTACAACAGGTATTCATATTATTCTTTATAAAAGTTATGCCTGACTGCTCTCTGACACCAGTTCAGTGATGTCATAAGGGCTCATATAAAGAATAAATACATTTTAAACTGTTTTGCACAAGAAATTTTGCTTAAGGACTGGAAGTAAGTATGGATGGACTGAATCTCCTACCAACAAAGCTCCAGCTCCAAGGAGGGAACCTTTCAATCTTCATCTTTATTATAGGGGATCAATGTACTGAAACAATGCACAGATCAGTTGATAATCTAGGAACACTCTCTCTGTCTATAGGTTTTTCTAGCATTTTATGAACTTTTTCTTCAGCAACCTTCACAGGGATCCAAGATGCCACTTGCAACAACTACAGCAGGATTGATCAGTACCCCCACTTTATCAGTTTAATATATGTATATATATATATATATATATATATATATATATATTAGGTAACCTATATATCTGCTTTGAGTAACTTGACCATCAAGTGTGGTGTGACTATTTTTATTATAGGTTCATAGGCTCAGAGGTAAGTACTAGGCTAGCTGACCTTGTGGGCCATTTTATGTCTAGCCAGTTTCTCTTTTTGTGCTCAAATTAACCTTCCCCATTTGATTAGAGATTGACCTTCCCCATCCCATAGGCAATAATTTTATATTAGCCCTAATGAAAATAACTGGGATCATACCATAGATACTTTGAGGGGATCTCTGCATGAGATAAAGCATTTAGGAGCTGCCTCGGTCCATTAATCGCAAAGGGGGCAGTTCTGAGGAAAACTTTCTGTTTCCCATCCATAGATCCCTTAAATACAGGGATGGATGAACTTTGTTTTATGTGGATGGGAAGCATTTCAAGGGCAGTAGTATTGTCTGCAAAATATATCTAACATTTGAAACAGTTCTGTTCACATTGCAGAAGAGTCTTAGATCCCTAGACCAAGTATTCCTGATGCCAGCTGACTTGCTGATATACAGCAAATCTGTCAGTAATCAGAGATTTTCTTTTTAAGGTAGTGCAAGCAAAGGTCAGTTCTAAAAGGAGACTAGAATGCATATACCTATTTCCAATAATCAAAACTTGATTTCATGTGGACTGGGATTTAATTCTGGGCACACTTGTTTGGTAAACAAGGATTAGAGGTATATTGTAATTTGAGGTATATAGACAATTACTATGTGATATGATGCTTATTATCTTTTTGAAATGTATTGTGATATATACTAATCAGATAAAGATTTTGATTGTTCCTTCATCGCATGGATCATGCTTGAGGATAGGTATATTTCTTCTTTCCGATGATCTTTGTAAGTTAATATTACATGTACCTCAGAATGTAAGCTACACTCAAATCACTCATTAATTCTTCTTAAGATGACTTTCCTACCAATGGCAGTTTTATCTATGAGGTGGAGACCTAATTCACAGCTTCTTAAATTGAAGAATATTGAGTGGCAAGTCTTATCAATAATCTGCTTCCAATTTCCATAACATAAAGATAATAATATTCCTTTTGATGTTACATGAGACACTTTTTAATTTGCAGCGATAGGCATTTTTATTGGTAAAGTGAGAAAATTAAAAAAAAATATGTACAGGAAAAACTTTGATCCATTAAAATCCCAACTCAGTTGTGAAATGCTTGCACCCAATTAAATTTAATTATCTAACAGGTGTTAAGCATAAGCTTAAAATTAGACTCAGTTCAACTGTAAAATGCGTATTAAACATGCTGAAAGTACAGTCATTCCACCAGAAATTTTGGCTAGTCTGCTTAAACTGAATCGTCATTCAAATTAAATATCATCGGTTACAGATAATTGTATGAGATAGTCCAAGGCACCCAGGAAATGAACTGAGCCACTGATATAAGAATAATTCCAACTTTATTCAGCCAAAAAAATAAAAAAACATAAACACAATTGTTAATAGGTTTTAGGTGAATGTGTTGTACCAATATGTTATTTAGACAAGTAGGCTTGATTAGTTAATTTTCATTGTACCTTTAAACTTTAATTGATGGGAACTAAAGGTATAAAAGGATTTTTGTTACATGCAGTCCACATCTGATGAAGGTTTTAATGAAAACATAGGGACGGATTCACGAAGGCTTGCACGTTGTCTTAGAGTAGAGTAAGACTCGATGCAGTCAACATGTCCACCGAGCGATCCAGGAACAGGCAGTAGGGGTGTGCAACTGAGATGTCTACACTAGTCCTACACAGACAGGGCTGGGATATGCAAATTACCTCAATTGCAGGCGAAAGCTATGCAAATGAGGTACATTTGCAATCCAGGAAACCCAAACCTGTCTGAGTAGGAGTAGTGTTACTTGCAGAAACATACTCAGTTGATAACTGAGTATGGTTCTGCAAATAGCAAAACATAGCCGTGTCAGCTGGAAATAAAGCATGAATGTACAGGAGAAAGCATGCCAATGGCCAAAAATATGCCCATTGGCAATGGGAAGGGATGCAAATTAAAAGTAAAATAACTTTTTTTTATCCCGATCTCCAGGGTTTAACCATAGCACAGCACCGCGCCAACGCGCTGCACCCTAAAAGCAGACAATTAATAATTAAGATCCACAAATGTGGATTTTATACCTGAAAAGAATTTACAGTGCAAGGGAATGGCAGGCTGAAGACAACATGGCCACTGAGTAGAGGTTGCTAAGGGGGAAGCTCAGTCTAAGAGATGTAACTATGCATTAATAGGCAATCCTATGCAAATGAGAGTTAGGATAGTGAATCGCAAGTTTACATAGCAAATGAGCACAGTCAGTGGAGTATAGGAGTAGGATAAGGGGTGTAACAGAGTAGAAGATAGGTGACATCGCAAGGGGGGTATGTATGAAAGGAGTGAAGCTCATTGGAGCAGAGTGTCATGTGTCAGCTTACATTCACATAATAGTGAAAGAGGTGTGTCAACAGATAGGCCAGGTAAAGTCAAGAAATCGAAGGTATATGCCGTGGATAACACTAAAGTTTCTTGCTGAGCATACACGCACATGTGTGCACGGCAGTAAACCTGAGTAAGACAGTGTGCGCACGTGTAACCATGTTTGCGCATGTGTAGGCTTGAGTAAGCATATGTAAAGCTGTGCAAACAGTTGTAAGCGCGTTTGCGCTGGTGTGCACGCGTTTTAACAAGAATAAGCAAGGGTTAGTCTGTGTAAGAATATGTGCGTGCGTGTTGGCTGCTGTGCGCATGTTTGCGCTTGTGTGCGCGGCGTGGCGCTCCCCCCCTGAGGAAACCGAAAGGAAAAAGGAAGCACACCAAATAGTGGGAAGTTACCAGGGAGTACTAGCAGAGCTAGCAGGTGAAAACAATCAGAACAGGCAATTACCCAGGCAGAACACAAGCCCAGCACTTAAAACTCTGCAAACAACAGCCCATTATGTTTCTCTTAAGAGACACTGCAACACTGCAGTAAGCTAATAGAAGTGAAAACTGAAAAAGCTTCACTGAGACAAAAAATGTTAGGGGCTGCCATTGCTGTTATAAGGCAACATATGCAACATGCTGATGGTGGTGATAATGCAAATGCAGCTGGACAACCCACAGTGAGGAGACGGAGAAGAGTGTACAGGCCCAGGGTTACCTACCAGGAGCTACATGAGCTGGAGATAGTGGAGCACTATAGAGTGGACAGAGACCTCTTGCAGCAAATTGTTGAGCTGTGCAGGCCATGCCTCACACACAGAACCAACAGAGGGGAACCCATCCCAGTGGAAACTAAGATATGTGTTGGCCTAAGAATATTAGCAACAGGTACCTTCCAGAGACCAACTGGTGATATGATGAGGATATCACAGGCATCAGCATCCAGGGTACTGCACCAGTTCCTGGATGCCATGTCAGCACATGTCGGTGATCATGTATATTTCCCCAATTCCCCTGAGGAATTGGCTAGCAATATGCGTCTCTTCCAGCAAATAGCAGAATACCCTGAGGTAGTGCGTGCAATAGACTGCATGCACATATGCATCAAAGCACCAGCTGGTGAGCGGGGTAGGATCTACTTCAACCGCAAGGGCTTTCTCTCCATCAACTGCCAGGTTGTGTGTAATGCCCAGGGCATAATACTGAATGTGTGTGCTGGCTGCCCTGGAAGCTACCATGATTCCCATATCTGGCATCTGACGCAGCTGTACCAGACATTTGCCAATGGGGACATCCCACATGGTCACCTAGTGGGGGATGCTGGCTATGCACTGGAGCCATGGCTGATGACACCCATCAGAAACACACACACACCTGAACAGGAATGCCATAATGAGGCACACACACAAACACGAAATGTAATCAAGCGTGTGTTTGGGCTGCTCAAGTCATGGTTCCAGTGCCTGGGCACATCTGGTGGAGCCTTGCAGTACTCACCAACTACATGCACCCAAATTGTCATGGTATGTGCTATGCTACATAATATGATCCTGCGAAAACAGCTGCAGCAGGACCAGCATAGGCCTGGGCCAAACAGCCCCCCACCATTGCCAAGGCCATCACAGGCAGAGCGTGACTCAGAGGAGGAACAACCTGAGCCAACCCTAGTAGGCAGAAGGAGGCATGCCCAGTATGCTTTGGCCTTGGCAAAGAGGCAACGCATAGCACATACACTGGCTCAGTAGGAACACTGGAAATGATACCTCTCTCTGACCCACACATATAGTAAAAAGGATGCCTACATTGACACTACCTGCTTTCAAACATGTAGCGGAAGTGTAGTATGTGCATCCAACATAGGCAGCCCTGCATCAACACCTGAGGCATTATTGCCATGTGTTAAGCAATATAAAGCAGTGCTAAACAGCATTTATCGTCATGAAGTATATATAAACAAAATCGCACACACCAACTACTACAAATGTGGTCAATGTAGAGTAATACTGGCCAATGTCCAGCAATGAGGGTTAATATTGAGCAATGTTGGACAAGCTGGGTCTAGGTAGGTCATAGCTGAACAAAAGCCAACATGATCATATTTGCTCTACTGGCCCCTAAGCAGTCTGGTCTGCTCAGTATGAAAATATAAGCAGTGATGGGCCTCGAAGCCAGGATACTGTGCACTATAGTCATAGCACTGAACCACTAAACCATGACAGAATTGCAGTGGTTAGCCTGTATGAAGAAATGTCGATAAGTCTATACAAAGTATTTCATGGAAACCCTGCAGGCACAGCATAATCCCTGTCGAGTTATGACACAAAGATGAGTCCTGCAGTAAGAATAGAACCTGACTTTCAACACACACAGTACAAATGTTAATACTGGACATGTAGACATGCATCAACAAATGTAGTGGACCTCAGACAGCAACATACTGAAAGGTCACACTGGGCATGCTCACACACTTGAATACATGAGACAAATGTCAGGCAACAGAACACTGACAGTCTGAACTGGGCATTCTCACACACTTAGGCCATGTTGGAGTACAGCATTGGGCCACATATAGCAGGCAGTTGCATGTGTTAACCCACAAACCTCTCACTACCCAGCAATCTGCCCTGTGCACACACTGATATGACAACAGACACATAAATAATATAGTGGAACCCTGCCATAAGCAAATATGTTCTGCAGATACCTAAGCAGTTCATAGAAAGAGTGAAAGCAAAGATGATAAAAACCTGCAAACAGTATCAGCAATAAACATTTTGCATCATGAAAATGATCATAGGTTCAGAGGTTGATACTAGGTTATCTGCCCTAGGTCATGTACAAGCATAGCCAGAGTGTGTTTGTCTTTTGCAACCCAGTCTAATCAGAACACTCTGCCTCTGAATAGTAGGTCACACAAGATAGCCCATTCATGTTGAGTGTATTGTGCCTCTGTCTAGCAGGGACCCAGAAGATATCCCATGGGTAAACATGGGATCACCCATCCACATGTCAAGATGTCACCTGTAGGTGGTCAGTGGGTGGCTCTGCCTATGCAAAACCAGGACTACACTCCGTAGTGAGTGGAGGCTTTCTGATAATAATCTGTCCCCCCAGCATGTCCTTTTAACATCAGTGCTGAGGTATATGTCCCTGGAGTGTGTAGCTCCAAGGGTGTCGAATATCCTGAGGTGGAGCATGTCCAGTAAGTCTGGGTCAGATATTGCCTGCAACTACAGGCACACAACACATCCATGTAGGTGGTAAGTGACTGAATATAGCTGGAGTTACTGTATCAGAACTGTGCAGGGCATCTGTGTGAGTCCCTACATCTGCTCGATGAGTAACATTTGTGGCCATTACAGTTGCTGCAGGTGTCAGGTAAGGTACATCCCAAATGTGGCATAGTAACCAAGCATGGTCGTGAAGAGTATAGGGGCACAATGACCACACGTGATCAACATGTGAAACCATGTGGGATATGGTGGGCTATGTAGACGTACTGTCTAACCACTATGGCAATAGGATTGTCAAAGGTGAGAGTACAAACAGGTTGTGTCCCCAAAACCGTAACAACCACTACTGCATGTAATGGATTACAACCTATGTGGTAATGTGTGGGCATTTTGTCATCCTCAAAGGGGATGACTATGCAACTAATGGCATGTAGACATGGGCCATGACTCAGGCACCATTCAACCTATCTATGTGAGACCCTGTATGAGTATGCATGTGCCAGCAGGAGAGCTGATTATGACACCCAGTTTGAAGTCATGAGTGAACATGGGCAGCCATAGCCCTCCTGTGATAGCCTGTACATCACACAAATATATACTGAACAAATGAGGTCCCAGGACTGAGCCTTGTGGGATGCCATGTGTCATGGGTGTATAGTCAGACATGGCACCTGCAACACTGAGCATGTGGGTGCTATCCCTGATCCAGGTAGCAATCCATCGTGTCAGATATGTGTTGATATTGATGCTGGGGAGCCTATGCATAATGGCCGAGCGGGGTATTGTGTTGAAGGGTTGTGCAAGGTCCAGGCAGGCTGTGTGAACAACTGTCCCAACACTGATGGACCTGGTAACTGTTGAAAGAATATGAACAGGTCCAACACGCAAGATCTGCCCACAACAATGCTGTAATGTGTAAGACCCAGTGTCTGTAGGTTTCCCATGTCTATGTGCATGAGTCCCATTACAATACACCCCATAGCTTTGCAGAACAGGCTAATTAGCCTTTTAGGCCGATATTTCCTGTGGTCTGTTGTGGCAGTATTCAGTGGAGTGGGACCACTATCGCTGTATGCCATTCTGTGGGTACATATGCTGCAGTAACTCTTATGTCTAACAGTGACGTAATGTGAGTGTTATTTCTCTCATGAAGGCTGTGTACAACACAGGCTGGGATATCATTTGGTCCCATTGATGCTGTGATGTCCGCTGTGGGGAGGGCAGCATTCACCTGTTTACTCATGATGTCTGGGAGGTTACACTCTGTTGGTATGGACAGTACCACCTTAGGGGGATGTGGGGGACACATCTGCACTGAACCTGTTTGTCAGGATGATGGCAATGTCAGTGGGTTCAGGGTATGTTTAGTCAGTATGCAGTAACACACAGCATATCAGTGAGTGTCCATCCAGGTGCCTGAATCGACTGAAGAAAGCCTTGTGAGTGTCCGACGTGTCTGGTGCAATTGTCCGTTAGAAGCGTGCCTGACATAATTACCCAATTGATTGTAGCTGTCTGCTAGTACAGATCACAGATGCCTTCCCTGTCTGGGATTGTGCTCTATCATGTAGTAGCTTCCTCCATTTGTTGTAAAGCATATGAATGGCTGGGGTCTACCACACAGGTCCACTGCCATTGCAGGAATGAGTCCAGTTGTTATTTTGGATGGAACGATCCACGCGGTCCACTAGGTGTCCATAGAATGTGTATGTAAAGGATACAGCAGTCTGAGTCATACTTACCACTGACCCAGGGTCTCTGAAGGACCCCACCATGGTTTGGAGGAGTGTATCGTTTTCCTATGGGAAGTTCACCAACATTACCCAGGAAGGGTGTAGGGACGGGATATGGATGTCCAGTGAGATAAAGTATGTTCTGCCCTTAGCAATGAGGGGTATATCGCAGGTGTGGCACATAGAGTCCCCATGTCAGTGATGATCATGTCCAATATGTTGTCCCCTTGTGTGGGTGTGGTGACCGGTTGTGCCATAGCATATGAGTGTAGAAATAGTAGCAACTGTTGGTCGAGGGTGTTGTGGCCTGAGTACTATCCACAGTCAATGTGTGGGTATTTGTCGTCACCCAATATAATGGTGTTTGGGGAGACCTTCATATTGTCCAATGTTCCCAGGAAAGCTGAGTGGGGTTGCTGAGTTGGGGAGTGTGGTCTGTAGCAGGCAACAAACCAAAAGGCCGATTTGCACAATGTTAGGTGCATATGTATGGTCTGTGATGCTTTGTGCAGTGCTACCAACCCAGAGGTATGTGTATCTGTGATGTATATGGATACACCCCCTAATTGTGTTGGCCATTCCGAGTTATGTGGTCAGAAAGCATGGTACGAAATACAACCTGTTAGTGCTGGTGTGCATGTGGGAGCCTGAACCATGTGTCTGTTAGTGCACAGATATTGCTATCCTCCATATTGAAGAGATCCCTGAGTGGGAGCAATTTGAGGGTAATACATCTGGTGTTGAGCAGCATTACCCTCAGTGTCGTGTATTCTGTAATGTTTATGGAGGTGGTTTTGTCCTTTGAGCCCTGCTTAAATAAGGCACTACGGTGGCAGCAAGTACCCTAGCCAGTATTCAAAGGTTCAAGGATGACAGGTGCAAGCTGTCCATAGGGAAGCTACGTGGCATGTCGAGCATGTCACCCCAGGGTGACAGACACTGTATCCCCTTTGAATAACACCAATATGTTAGCCAACTGTTAAACATGATCAGTGTGTTGGTATACTGTGACATCATACTTGGTGAGTGTAAGATGCTAGACAAGGTCGGGGTAATACTGGGCTGGGCTACATGATCACAGGTCTGTAGCAGGCAACAAACAAAAAGGCCGATTTGCTTCATGTCATGTGATCCAGGGAGGAACATCTGACATTGTGCGCACCAGCTTGGACAATGATGGAGCCAGTCCTGGACTTGCTTTGGAGTGACCTGAGTGCATGTGTTATGTGGCAGATCCTGGCACCTGAGAGACAGCTCAAAGTGACTATTCCCTTGTTTGGCCTGGTGAGTGAGATGACAGTGTGTTTGACATTAAGTGTCACCTATAACAAGTGTATCAGGTGTGTTGTTTAGCCCAAAGGGCAGTGACTGTGTGGCACACTGACATTGTGAACTGTGTGACATGTGGGCCTTGTAGTGGGGTAGCAGTTGTATGTGTGTCTGCTGTGGAGGTCTCTGCTGCTTAGGCAGAGTGTATGTAGAGCCTCCGAATATGTGTATGTGTAATAATGTGGTTCGTGTGCTGTCACTGTCGGTGTATGTGAGACTGATATGTGGTGTGTGTGGTCACCCTCACCACCTGATAGACTATGCCAGTCATGGGTCGAGGGAGCTCAGCGTCCTGTATGTCAATATTGTTACATCTCCCACATATATGTGAGTGGGATGTGAGGAGGAGAGGGTCATCTGTGTACATGAGGCAGATGTGACATTGTGTCATAACCACAATATTCACTAGCTGGACTGGAGAGTACACATTAAACCGACCCCTGGACATGCCAGTGTATTATGATGACATACTCTGTAGCCTGAGCACAAAGGATCAGTAGGGTGTTAAGTGTGTAAAAGAGTATAACCAGGATTAGTGCTCAGATTTGTTGGTGTTTTGTAAAGAGTGGCTGAGAAGGAGTCCAAACTGAGAATCATGACATGTCCTTCAGCTATGTAATAAATAGTAATGTACACGCATATATGTGCTGAGTCAGGGACAACTGTACCTTACTGACATTGCCAACATCCTATCAGACAGGCCCATGTATACATACCCACCTCCCACAGACGAATGTCCCTGACATCATACCAGGAGATATCACATGTAGAATGGCTGAACAGCTCCCCCGAAACCCAAAAGCATGGCAGCAATTGGATTACATTGTTTCCCAATATGTGTCATGCATGCACTACAGAACAAACAGACCCTGCACCTGAACAGTCTGTTGAGCCTCACCCACTCCACAGGACCTGGAACCGTTGAATGTGTTACAGCAACATAAGGTACTCCCCACATGTGTGGGTGCACAACACACCATGGGAGGTATAGTCCAGTAAGCCTATAAAGTCTGATCTGCAAGGCCATGGAGTGCATCATGGCTGACATGATAAACAGAGCTATTGGAAACCGACAAACACACAACCCTACCAACTGTGGTATGTTCATGTGCAGATCATGGTTCCCAAGCATGCTACATCATCTGCAAGGCAGCCACCCAGGACATATATCATGGAACAGAGCTACACATGTCCCATATAGACTTTGAACAGCTCTTCGTCAACATCACAGACACATGTTGTATCCACAATATCAACAATCTGTGCATAGATATGTGTTGACATATGGAGGGATGTCAATGTGTCCACAGATAGATCACACAAGGTGAGACTCACGAGGTCCTGTGCAAGCTGTTGATACCTGCGAACCTACATGGATCATTCCTGGGATTGTAAAACAATGTGTACACACATTACCATGTCCAGTCTGATGATGTCATCATCCTACAAATATACCAGGAGAACAGAAATCAGCCAGTAAAGCATATAGCGCGTCGTGTTAACGCATATCTCTCTAGTATCGTAACATAGTTAGGTAGGGGTTTGAGTCCTGCAAACGCCAAGTGTGTGTGTGTGTGTGGTTTCCTTTGAGAGAAGTAGCCTTTTTGGAGACTGGGAAAACACATTAAAAGAGGTACATCCCTCTTTGAAAAGTCTGATGATGTCAGCATCCTACAAATATTCAAGGAGAACATAAACCACCCAGTAATTCATATAGCGTGCCACGCTAATGCGTATCTCTCTAGTATCATAACGTAGATAGGTAGGGGTTTGAGTCCTGCAAATGCCAAGTGTGTGTGTGCCACAGGTGGTCAATCAGTGTGGGTTTTGCTTTTACTATGGTATGACATATGTTTCAAACAGTATGTGCATTGCACACATCGGGTATCTGCGTGTCAAATAAATATGTGTACATGTGACCTCAATCAGTACATAGGTGTGAAGCCTGCATATGACATGAATACATTTGTAACCTTCAACAGATTGTGCCGCTGCTTCACAAATCATAAGTCACATATGTATGTCTGTGTCAAGCCCGGCCAATGTAGTGATCCGTGGCCAAGGACATCTCTGCCACACACACCCATGACAGGTACTATAGAGTACTGTGAGTGAGGGTAATTGCCGGGGTATGTGTCAGACATATTCATACACAACAACGACTGGCAATAATGAACAGTCATTAAAGGTGTACACCAGCCCTGTGGATATGCATGCAGGCCCCTAATGTGTTATGTAAAACACTGAGGGACCCCACAATACCTATGGATATGTGGATACCAAGGGACAGATGACATAACACGTGTCTGTCTGTACACACTGGTACCCAACATACATGTTGAGGGCTACCGCCTATGTGGTACTGTCAGGATAGTATGTATAGTAAATGTGGATGAATATGCCATAGACGGCTTACTGCTATACAGCATGTATTAGACAACAGGTATCTGTCTGTATGATACCCTTGTGTAGGATATGCGTCCCATCCAGGGAATGCAGTGTAGGCCAATGCATGCATTTCCAGATATTGATGGACATATCCCTAGTGTATTTGCATGTACTTAAGAAGGCTATATGCCACACAGGTGTGGTCCCAGGAACGTGTGGTGGTCAATACCACTGGTTACTGTTATTGTATAGTA
Organism: Protopterus annectens; assembly: GCF_019279795.1. Taxonomy (NCBI): domain Eukaryota; kingdom Metazoa; phylum Chordata; order Ceratodontiformes; family Protopteridae; genus Protopterus; species Protopterus annectens. The sequence goes on along the minus strand of NC_056732.1, from coordinate 798,265,145 downwards.
CTGGGAGGATCCAACTGTTACTGAGTTCCCTACAACTGTGAGTCATTTGTCAGGACATCATCTAATGATTGGTTATAGTCATGCTGTTGAGATGGTGTATACTACCAGACTGCAGATCATTGACAGATATCAACAGTATCACTCACAGCATAGTGCCAACCCATGACATACAGACATGTGTACCCATGTTAGTACATATCTGTAGTAGAATGCATACTGACCATCGAAAGATACCATGATATGTTAACAATGTGTAGAACAGGGTGAGTAGCACATCCCACGTGTCCACTATGCACGTACATGCAGACAGTGCGCACACACCATGTTCACAGATCTACACCCGCTAATTTGTAATGCACACATCACACACGTACTGTCCACTCACTAACACATGCTGGCAACACTGTACACTTCAGCCAAGTGGCACATGGGTAGACATTACATACTCAGGACTAACGCTGGTGTAAACAATACTACAATGACTATCACAGCTGTGATGCATAATGCCTGCTCAGGTATACCTACAAGGATATCATTACACTTTCCTGTTGTCAACTTGCTACTATTGCTACACTTATATAATGTCACCCTGTGCATCAGAACCATGTTAGCCTGTTCCTGCATCAATGTTACAGATGACAGGAGGTGGCACAGGTGTCATCATATGCACAGGGTGTGTTGTAGGTTTGCCAGAGCCCGACATTGACCCATCCAATTGGCATGTCTGTGTGTGTGTGTGTGTGTGTGTGTGTGTGTGTGTGTGTGTGTGTGTGTGTGTGTGTGTGTGTGTGTGAGGGACAACAGTACTGCATGGGCCAATGTTGATGTAATGTGTGTGTGTATGTGTGAGCCCTAGTTGTATGGTAAATGTGTGTGTGTGTCGGCATGCACACAACTCCACCATGTGGCTGCCATATACAGACGGTTGTGGGACAGCCACAGACTGTACCTGCTAGGCCATACAGATCACTGTCTCCGGCCATGGACACGGTACCTGTGCCTAGCAGGGGTGCTACAGGCAGTATCGGGTACCAACCCTGACTGGGTGCTGTCATCAGAGGCCAGTGCCACGTGCATGTCGTCTAGTAGGATGGTCAATGGACAGGCCAGCCCCAGCATTGCTAGGTCTGGTACTGCCACTACGGGAGCAGCTGTGATCTGTGGTCCGACTACGATGACTGCCAGCTGATGCTGTTACTGGCATGCATCCATGTTGGCTTCTCATCCATCCCGCATAGTCCTGGCTCATGGCCAACACATCGTGGAGAACATCTAATGTCTCCCTCCAACGGCTATCAATGACCTCGGTGTAATTCCAGATGGCACCGACAAGGTCACGGATGCTGTCATTGATAGCAGTGCAATGGGCCCTCTGCGCCCTTAGTCCCTGTCAGGTGTACCATTCCATATGTGTCTGTGCCTGCATTACAGCCCGGAACATACTGGAGGTTGTAATACCTCTGGGGGCACATCTGCCAGGGGCAATATGACCAGTGGTGCTCCCCCAAGAAGCCCTGGACATCTGCCTATGTGGCACCATTCCAGTAATCTGGCTATGGCTGCTGTGAGGGGATGCACATGCCATAGGTACCACACTCTCCTGGTCAATGCCAACTGTATGCTGTCCCTCAGCTAAGGCCATTGGTGACAAGGGATGTATTGGCAGTATGAGTGTGCACATAGATGGGTTTGACTGCTGTGTAGTGTCGATTGGTGGACCAACGACGGACACTGTCAGACCTTCCTGTGCCACAATACATGTCTCATCATCTCCACTATCAGTGGCGGTGACATCAGGTTCCCTGCTGCATTCAGCCACCCCTAACTCAGCACCTGTGGAAGGAAGACAGGAAACACACTTTACAATCTGTACGTGATGTTAGCACACATGCACACATGCACACATGAACACATGCACACATGCACACATGCACACATTAACACATGAACACATGCACACATGAACACATGCACACATGCACATAAATGCACTGCTCACCCCAGCACATGCACACACTCACACACACACACACACACACACACACACACACACACACACACACCAGCAATCCAACACATACACAATAGTGGGTGATGGTGGGTAACAGTATCACAAGGCAAACAGTCACCACACACTGTGTCAGCATGCAGAATATGTGTTGCTCAAGACCATGCAGTGCAAGTGTAGACAGCCCTATCTAATGACATTATACATGGCTTTGATGCATGTGTGTAGTTGTTCAGTGATTAGGTACACCCTGGAACAGAGTGTGTACATGGACACAACATTGCTGTGCAAGTATTATCTGCTCTGCAATGTCATGTGCACCATCACTCAATGGTATACATACCATGGCTGCATGTTTTATCTGTGTGACACATAGATTGCCAAGTCTGATGACAGTGTCTGTGTCCATAGCACATAATAGTGGGCACAGGTGTAGCGAATGCATGCAATGTACAGGCATGGGATGAGTGGTGCATGCAGATGTGAAGGAATCCCAATGCTTGACATGGACATTGTACAGTGGTTATGGTGAGTGTGGGACATATTGCAGATATGTCAGTGCCAGCCATGACATGGCATGCTACACGACTGCAACATTAAACACTACACATACCCAATGTGTGTCATGTGACCTATACACCCAATAGCATTCCAGGACATATATGTGACTCTTTGTACAGATGGCGACTGATGTGCAGAATGTGTATACTAGCATATGTAAGCACACACACAACATGCTATGCATGGTGTGTATAGGTGCATATGTTTGCACACACAGAACAATGAGGTGCACAGCAAAAACTGCTATGTGTAGTACTGTGGTCACTGTAACCGGATGGGGTGTAGTACCATGTGCTATCATCATCATCATGCATCTTGTGTTCACTCACGGCTACTACTGTGTGACAGACCACTGCCTAGCATGCTGTACCGGAAATACAGTGCCGTGGATATGTTCACTATTACACAGCCACTTTGTACATGGGTGTATGAGGTGCCCAGTAGGGAGCATTGCCTCACATTATTGTGTTATGTGATGAAAAGTGTTGCACAGCCCCATGATAGGCCTCTACCCCCGAGGTAAGTCATGTGTGTGTGGATGACATGTGGGATACTGAAGTGTGACCTTACAGCGGGTGTGTGGTTACGCCATATGTAGCATGACTTTGTGTACTGCATATGATCAATGTGTTATGTTGTGTACAGTTGTTGCAACTATGCCTATCCAATGTGCAGTACGGGGTTGCCACAACTGTGTGTCATGCTCTGTGTATTGCATGTCATTGAGGCAGCTACTGACATTACTGAGCTGTGCAACATCTCACAGCAAACATGCACGGCATGCATTATGCATAGGTGTGTTACGTGTACATGGCCTACACTTCACCTATGACATGCATATTTCATTACCAACATTGCAGGTATAACACACTCACCATCATGGATCAGCTGCCCTGCCATCAGATCAGAGGGACCTACGAGAATATCAGAGGGTTCGTCAGTGGCCACAGCTGTGGCATTGCTACAGTGGGTATGCTAAACTGCAGTACAACAACAGTCAACAGTCACAGGTGTAGGTGTAGGGATATTATTCAAACTATCTGTATTGCACAACACTAGGCAGCTGAACTGCTAAACACACAGTACACATCTCACGTACACATAATCTAACAATACAGTTAACTGTAGTCTACAGATTGGGCATGTTACCTGCTTGCTCCAGGTGGATGTGCTGGGTGGCTCCGGCCTCCATTACAACACATGTCAGTGGTTGTTGTAGCTGTTGTCCAGGAGCCACCACACTTAGGAGCAGCTCCTCCGCTCTGTTGAGGGGGAGGGTGAATGGCCACCCCTCCACCTGTGGCAAGCTGCTGTCTTTGGATATCAGATGCACACCACCGGACTTGTCTAATTAAATCATCTAATTAAATCACTGCAGTGATAGCGTACCTGCTTATATCTCCGGTTATGCATGCTTATGTCATTTACCCGACTAATAAGTTCCTGCCACAGTGCAGTCTGCTCCTGCTGGTGCTGGCTGCTTCTGGAGAAGAGCATTGTGTACTGCTGCAATAGGCTGTTGAGTATCACCTCTTCCTCATCTGCTGTATACGCTGGGTTGCGGTGGTGGGCCATCTGGATGAAAAAGATATGAACAATATGTGTGAGAGTGTCCTGTGTCACATTTTACACCTTTACCCGCAGATATCACTTTACTGCCATATATACCATCCTATTGTCTGTCAGAGGCTGCACACGTTCAATACCACTTATTGGTTCTCAGGCCACAACTAACTAACACTGCCTGGCAGACTCTATATATCACACCACTATACAACAGTACCCGACACACTGTTTGTGACACATTGCACAACCTCAAGACAGGGGTGTATATCACACCGATGCATGAACAGAGAAGTTTTCCATTGCAATGGATGTATAGTACAGGTACAGTAGTACCAATCAACCACCCTAGTCATTGATGCCATAGCCCTGCCTAACAGATATGTCCAGTTGTTAGTATAGGTGGCATACTGCTGTAACAGACTATATATGTTGCTGGATACACACATTTACCCTGTAACACACATATGATTGCAGCCATTGTACAGGCATAATCACACACACATCAGGCAAACATACAACGCACCACTGTATGCCAACACAGATGAGCATTACCTGTGCACCATACTGTACTGTGTGCCACTACTTACACACCCTTATGTCTGCATTCTGTCCTCTGTAGAGACTACAGGAAACACACATGACAGTGTTTCCAAACAATGTGAACACATACCATACTGTGCTGTTTAGGTCTACAGCTTCAGGTAGTACTACAGTTCATATTGGTGATGGATTCACCAGCAGTACCACTCACTAAGCATACATGTATTACTTTAGCCTAGAGTGAGACACCACATTCATCAATGGAGAACTACGTCACATCATCTGCCGTACTACTATGTCTGCCTAACAGTATATTACACATCAGTTGCTGTCCTCACAGCTAGGATAGACACTACCATGTCAGATACAACATCACACTAAGCTATCACACCTTTACAGACCTTGCACACATTCAGCGTTACACTTATGCAACCTCACATAGCAGCTATTGCATTAAGTACATGTGTGAGTGCATAGTGTCATAGGTAGGTAATATGCTATTGGCCCTAGGGCCTACGGCAGCCTAGCCATATGCTACCCTGGCCTTTGACACACATGTACTTTGATTTCACTTGCCCCTGCCAACCTGAACCACAGAGGTGTTTCCTGGGGTGTATTACCAATCTCCCACACAATCATCAGGGGTATTTATAACAACTGCTAAGGAGGAGCCTTGTTTGCTATTGCTATGTGGTCTATTCCGGTGTATGGCATATCTCTGAAATGGGAACCTATCCCTCCAGCATATGCCATTTAGTGAGTTGACAAGGCTTAGGGCCCTAGAGCGTGTATCCCAGAGGGATTGTGGTATGTTGCCATGGTGGTTGTCACCCAGCTATTGGTGTGACATACCTCTGTATGTCCGGCAGAGGTCACCTCTGTGTGGCCAGTATGCAATACAGTGTACTTGTGGTTATGTAAGTCAGTCTGCATAGGGCATCTGTTTGCAGCCAGTATTACACTCTGGGGGATCTGTCTGTGGCCTGTTCACCTGGTTTAGTTGTCATGTGAAGTACATACCACACAGGGCATTGTGATGAGTACAGGGGAACTCTACCCTATATGTCCATATCTGACACACCTGTTGTCATGACACATACCACACAGACAGATTACAGGTGTAGTGTGGCACTGTCTTCATCAAAGTGGAGGCTGCTGTCCACCTGTGTCCCATGTTCCCTTATCACACCTTCACTGTTAGGTACATCTCTACCTATGTGGTAGTTAATGGGCACACTGTTTTGGGAAGGTGGAATGGCACTGCAGTATCAACACTTAACTACAGTCCGTGCCTTGGTCACCACACACCTGTTGCGGTACATATGACCTGTGTCTCTCTGTCTGTCTCTCTCACTCTATATGTGTGTGTATATATATATATATATATATATATATATATATATATATATATATATATATATATATATATATATATATATATATATATATATATATATATATATATATATATGCATATCTATACACATACATGTACACATCCATTGCTGTACACATGGATGTACATATAGGCACATGTACAGTCGCGGGGATATCACTTATGCGACAGTTGTGGGATGTACAGGTATGTGATTAAATTGCACAGTGTTGTGCAGGATGCATGTGGGTGTCCCCTTGTAGCATTAGCAGGCCTCACTGGCTGTAACACAGCAGATCTGACAAATCTGTCCCACAGCATTTAACCACCACATGACATATATCAACACTACCATAGCTGGCCTTAGGCATAGGCCAACTGGGCGGCCGCCTAGGGTGCTGCTGTAGCAGGGGTGCTTTTCCACTATTTATGTGATGTAGTAAGTCAAGGATGGGGGCACCAGGAAGTGTGGTGGGGGGTGCCGTGGAGCCCTTTTGCCTAGGGCACCAGTTGACCTACAGCTGCTCCTGCGCACTGCATGCTGTTTTCTAAGCCACACACTACGACCTACATGGATATATGCACATATCAACCTTAACTGACAGATATCTGTCCACCCTTCACTAACAGATGCAGTATGTCCCTTGCCCTATGCACATGTGCAGATACAGATAGATACATACTGCTGCCACACATGGATGATCTGCAGTGTGTAGAGTACTCTTCAGAAACATCTACAACATGCCAACACATACATGTGAGTTACATACCTTCCCTTAGTATTTTCCTGCTCCGTGTGTTACGGTTTTGTAGTTTTTTTTTATTGTTTTTTTTTTTTGGTTTTCGCCCTCTATTCAATGTTCTGTCTCTGTTTCTCACTCTGTTCTGTTCTGTCTCTGTCTCAGTTGTGTCTGTGTCTGTGTCTGTGTCCGTGTCCATGTCTCTCTCTCTCTCTCACTCTCTATCTCACAGCACCTGCAATGATATAATTGCATGTGTGGACTGAAGGTACAGCCTGCTTTTCTAGGTATCTGCACTTGTGCATATGACAGCCTCTGTACCAATTGCTGCCCACCATTCAGTAATTGCATGCAGCCTGCTGTTTGGTGATTGCATTACTCACTTTGATTGCAGCCCACTGCTATAAAATGCTAGGTTAGGTAGGCATAGCCCTTTCAGATTTCCAAGGTGGGGCCCATGCTTGTTTGCTCTGGACACCGTTGTGTCAGTCTGAAGGTTGGTATATGTCTCTTATCTGATGCTAGGGTTGTAGCCAGTTATATGAATGTTGTACTCAAACCTGAATGTTGCTGCTTCCAGTACACACATCTCAGTGTAGACATGTACGCACCCCTCCAAATGCTAACACAGGATACATGTGAGTATGTATGTTTTTCTCACTTACACAATTAACTGCCATCCAAATGTGGTTATTGCACTGTATTCCTGTGGCCAGTATTAATCATGGTCTGGTACTGTGTGGTGTTTGTAAGGTGCTACTGTAACATTATTCCCTGCTAGGATGGCTGGTTCTCCTTGCACAGTCATGACATGCAATTCCACAACCACTGCTGGTAAAGACCCACAGAAAAAGATTTGTGTTATACCATACCTAATTTCCATTTACATTCCCTCATTGTAATGCATGATATATTTATTTCAGAACCAAGTTATTTGTATATCTGCTGTGGCTTAGTGGTAATTCATGCAGTCTATTGTGTCAATGGTCTGGGGTTCGAGACTGGCAGAGGTTTTTTCTTTTGCTGTTCAGCAGAACAAGGGCCCTGCCATAGAGTGACTAAGGCACTTTTAAGCAGTTGTAAGTGGGTTTGTGTGGGTTTGTGTGATGCTTAGCGATGCTTAGCTAAGCGCACACATGCGCACACTCGCTTAAACCCACTTACTACTGCTTAAAAGTGCTTACTCCCACTAACCCCCAAGCTAATTTCTTTTAAAGAAAAGAAAATGGGGAGATAGGAAAGTGGTGAAAAAGGGGGCAGAAAGAGGGACACACGGTAGGTAAACAAGCTCGGGATGTACAGGATGGGTGTAGGGAAGGTCCATAGCTGCCCATTTCTTTAACAGCAACAGCTGTGCATATGCAATGAATTTGGAGTGAAATCTGAAACCTTCCACCCCTGGGAGAGGGGTGAGGACAACAAAGTATGTTGTACTGCCAATTCTAGTTATCAGCTTACATGTTTGTCCGATGGACATGTGTGCGAAATGGGCAACTATGTATGGGGCTTAATTTTTTTGTGGGTACAGATTGCCCTTTTTTTTTTTTTCAGGTGAGCGTGGGAAGTGAGGTAGAGGAAGTAGGTATGTCCGGGGAGGTAGGTTGGGAAGGTAAACAGACAAGACAGACAAGACGCATACAGGGGTGGTGTATGACACATGGGGTGGGTGAACACAATTGACTGGGTTGGATGTTTGGAAATTGCAAGCCCATGAGTCCACCGACAGTAACAGTGGAACTGAGATCCCCACCCATGGGCAGTCACCACTGAACCTTCACAGCCCCAAGGGTGGCTGTGCTGGGGGCTGCATAGGATGGGCAGGCTCACCCGTGAGACGCTCCACTCTCGCCTCAAGCTGGCATAGGGGATCAGCGACTGAACGCTAGATCTCCCTACGCATCACAGCCCGGACCCTCCGAAGGGTGACAGGTGGCCCTTCTCCACCCATGCTTGCATGGGGGGACAAGCCCCATCCCCTGCAGTGCTTCCACCTGAAGGTGGCACAGGACCTATGGAGGAGGGGAGCCCGGGCTGTGTACCGGACCTGCTGGTGCCAGGTGCACTCGCCAGCTGAGGAGGGACAGGTGGGTAAGCTGGAACCGGCCTTCGCATACGTTCTGTGATTAGGTGTGTTTAATTACAACATAAGCAAAACAGCATTCCAGATTAGTTGTAACAGCATGCAATAATATTCCCATTAACCCAACACACCAAGGGTACAACAGTTGAACAGCAAGCATAACACATGCATATATTGAACCACAGTGGTTATTCCAACAGCATGATGCAGGGATGTTTGGTAGCAACAGGCCACCATGACTGTGGTGTTTAAACAGGGCACATGCATCAATGTGAATGCAAATATTTATAGAACAATAGGACATATGTCCCAACAAATATTTAAGATTACACATACCCATTGAGGTGTAGAATTGCATGGTTTATGCACATACAGTAGGGTGTATAAAAAACCTTGGTTAACATCTTATAATGACCTTTTAGTCTACACTACATTCCTAGTGACTGCAAGTGTATATCCCCTACCTGTATTATTACACTTGCCACCATACATTAGGTTGTGTAATGGGTTTGGCTAGTTCAATATATGCCTGACCTATATCTGACATACTAACTGTCCAGGATGCAGATGTTACTGCTACATATTTCTTGATTGCATTTATATTTCTTTATCTACATATCTGGGATATTTTCACATGACATTTTCAGTTCGATTTGTACAGAACCCTGCATTTCTTGACACACACTCACATTTCTGGGGAAAAAATAGCATGCTACACGTGTGCCAGGTTTACTTATTCATGCCAGCCAGTAACTGACTGTTGTGGACTGTATATATGTTTCACAGCTACTAGTACTTCCATCACCCACTTTATATGGGACTGCACAACTCTGGGTTGCCAGCACCTTTTCAAACAGTACTGTTTGTATAATGCAAGGGTACAACAACATTTCAGACTCTGTGACACTGACACACTCTGGGTTTTAGACCTTTATTAATGACATTACACATTTTTCCACAGGCTCACTCCTTTATTTGTTTTAATGGTGTATATGGCAGACATGTTCAAGACGTATTATACCTTTATTAATAGGTTAGAACAATCTTTGTTCATGCTCACTCACTTATTTTATATGACAGTGCCTGCAGAGATATTATTCCAGACATATGTTACCTTTCTTAATGGGTTACTACACTCTTTTCTGCCGCTCTGACATTTTTATCTGGCAGTACATTCAGAGGACTTACTCAGCCAATTTTATGGCTGTATTATTGGACTACAACACTTTCTTTCATGCTCTCCCATATTTTATATAACAATACATGCAGAATAATCACTAACCTGCCTGGTGGTGCAGCCTTAGCAGCCTATCAGCATAGGCTTGCTGATTCGTAGCACAGTCACCTGCAGCTGTAAAGTAAATGAAGGGATATTGAGACATACCTATCTGTTATACATACTGCATTATCAATTCTTACATACTGCATTCCATGGCTACATACTCAGTTGTGGGGCATCCCACATCCCACGGGCCTCCTGTATCCATTGGTTCAGCTGGTCCTGCTTTCGTCTCTTCAGGTCTGCATGGTGGTGACAGACCTGCTCACCAGTCCGAGGAACACATGTGGCACTGGTGAGATCACAAGCTAAAAAGTTCCAAGCCTCTGCCTTGTACTCCGTATCTTGGAACTGGCCCTGCAGGAGTCTTGACTTGTGACGGTGGACAAGGAGCCAAACCATATATTTGGACTCCTCAATGCCCCAACTTTCCACTCGGAAGCGTGTTCCCTCTCCGACACCAGACATTCTAACTGCAGATGTGAGCTACAATCAGTTATGGCGTGTATTCCCATCTGTGGGGCTTAAATATGCCGCATTTCCCGCACCTTTTTGTGATTGGCCGTTTTGTAAAATTCTCGGCTGACTGCAGACCTGCTTAGTAATAATTAAACTACCATTCGTAAGTATATGAATGTTAATAGTGGCTGTTTCCCCTATGTTGTCAGGGCTTAGTGGTTCTGTACTTTGCTTCTGATGCACAGAGTCCTGTGTTCGAACCTTGTCATTCATTTTATTTTCATACTATCCAGACAGGGTAGGGGGTGTGGCTGCATTTAAGCAACATTGCTCTACGTTGCTCCTCGGTGCCCTATGGTGCCCTGGTTGGTGCGGCGCGCATGTCCACGCAAACACATTGCGCTGGGTAAAGCACCATTGAACTATGGGCAACACTATTGCACTGGGTAAAGTGCTATTAAACTATGGGTAACTCTATTGCACTAGGTGAAGCGCTATTAAACTATGGGCAACTCTATTGCGCTGGGTGAAGCGCTGCTTAACTGCAGGCAATTTTATATCAGGATCCTCTAAAATATTTATTTTGTTCACTGATACATTGGCCATTTCACTGCTTTTTAGTAATGTTTAAACATATTTGTCAGGTATTATTTCATATACTGATTTAAAAAATAAATACAAAGGGGAGTGGTTGGACTTGAACCGTGAATGCCTCTTCTTTGTGCGAATGTTTACCATTACGCTATTGCTATTTGGTGTGATTTGCATTAACATTCTTTCTTATGCTCTTCCATGTCAGGATTGCTAACTCTAGCTAAGCAATGGGCACACCCGCACACACACGCACAAATATAGGCAGCTATTTTGGGGATTTAAAAAAATAAATTTAATGTTTTGCGTTTTAGAACTGTGATAAGGGTTTACAATATCAGGGAGTGTGGTGTTGGGTGCAGGGACATTTGAGTGGACACGCTCTTGTGTGTGTGCTTTTTTTAGTTTTAAAAAACTTGCAGGGGCGTGGACATTTAGACTGCTCGGCAGTCGGACACGCCCCCTGCTTTCTTACATGGTCCATGTAAGACTTACAGTTGAGTCAGCGTGCCCTCATACATATTCATGGCACGCTGATGTCATGCCATTCAACTGCAGCCTCTGAGTAAGACTTATTAAGTCTTACACGGAGGATTCGTGAATCCGGGGGATACTATATAAAGAGAGCTTTTATGTTTTTTTATTTTTTGGTTGAATAAAGTTGGATTTATTTATATCAGTGGCTGAGTTAGTTTCCTGGGTGCCTTGGACTATTTCAAGAATTTTTTGGTACCTTTGGCATTTTGTTTCTCTGTTTTGTTACAGATAATTGTATTTTATTTAGACAGTCAAAATACATTCTTTCAGATTGTATAATATTTAAGTAGCAATTTATTCTTGCAAAAGTTTTGTATAGATGCACTAGCTGATATAGAAAATTTACTAGCTAGATTTACTCCAAATATGCTTCTTGATTGTTTGGTCACCAGATTAAACACAGGTAGGCATCACATTATCATTCCTTTTCACTAACAAATGTTAAAGAGGCAGATGGAAAGAATTGGGAATAGTGCTTACAATACTCATTATTTGTAATAAAATAAGTGCCACAAGCTTTACTGAGTTTGCACAATTTCAGCTTTATATGGCATGCATTTCAGAGGATTGCTTTACATTTTAAGGAAATGTGGTAAAAAGAAAAGGTACTATTTAAAAGACTGATAGAAAGCTATGCAATTTTGCAGAATAGAATATGCTCATAGTAAGAATGTGCAAGCAGAAAGTCCATGAGATAACTTGACTGAGAGTTTAACTCAGAAAATCAGCTACTTTATTAGTGTTGTCTACTAAGACTGACTTTCTTGCTAAGAGACAAAATGTATGAGGTTATTAAAATAATAAATGCAATGAAATCCAAGGTTAGACAACCAGGAAAGAGAAAGGTAAAGCAAATCTGTCACATTGATGTACTGAAGCTATGGGAAGAAGTAGAAGGGCCTTTGGTGAGCTTGCAAGCTGAAATTCAGAGAGAAGAGATTGGATAATCTCTATGTGAGGGTCAGCCAAAAGAATATTTGCCAAAAGAATAAAATAAAGAAATAAAATAATTTTTGTAAGAAAACAAAGGAATGTTCCTTGACATAATTGGAGGGATTACACATATAGAACACAGAGACAACACATAGATTGGTTAGATTGGGACGTTAGAGAGTAACAGAAGCAATAAATAATAAATAGGAAAAGAAGTTCAAAAGATGCTCAAACTAAAAGTTGTACAAGAGTCACAGAGTGAATGGAATGGCTAAGTAGGTCTAGTTTCCAAATCTGATTTTCATTCTGTAAGATTTCAAGAATTTGAATAGTATCCCAAACATTAATAGTTATAAGCTCAGATCTGACAGTGAACTTAGAAAAGGCTAGATACTGGATAACACTAGAACTGATGAGAAGCAATGGCAATATCAATATGTGGCTTTACTAAGAAAAAAACATCCTTTGTATTCATTGAAGGGGTATTTAGTGCGTAATGCTACTTTTTGGCCTATATGGACCTCCAGCCACCTTTCAGCAATCTATTGATGAAATGCTGAGGCCACACTCATAATATATTGTTACATACTTTGAAGACATGGTTATCTATTCATAGGATTAGTAGTTGCACATAACAAAAGTACATGTTGTGGTTGAATAGGTAAGACACAAACTTATTTTTGAATGCTAAGAAAATTAAACTGGGCATGGTAGAAGCAAGTACCAAAGACACAATATAGGAAGAGTGCTGGTAAAACCACAAATGAAAAAATGAAGGCCAGAACATGGCTCCTTCTGGCAGATAGAACAATTAAAGAGCTAAAAACTAATATAATATTTAGAACAAGTGTTAGTGATTCCCGACTTTACTAAAGAATCTATTCTGTGTGCATATGCATCAGACGTAGGTTTTGGAATAGTTTTGTTTTTCCCCATGATATTCAAAGAGGAGCAGCAGGTGTGCTATGCTGGCAGAAAATTAAGCAATGCAGAAACATATATTCATCCAAAGGGGGGGGGGTGATGTGTTTGGTAATGAACTGGACTTGTATTCATTAGCATACTATTTATTAGGTACTGGATCAGGCCCCATTACAAACAGTAAGCACATAGACAGATGGAAAAACAAAATTTTGCAGATGGGTACTCTTACCACACATCTTTCAGTACATAGTGAACCAAGTGCTTGGACTAGCTAATAAAAGTAGTGATGGATTTTGAGTTCTTAAAATCTATCATTGGGAGTATGAAACTAATGTTATGCAATGGAAGAGGGTAGAGATGTAACATGCTGTGTATGAGAAAGTGTGCAATGTGCCTTTGAAAGAGTATAAAGGGAAAAAGCTCTAGCAAAATTCTCACAGACTTCAGTCAAACAATCAGTTGTATTAATCAAATGATAGAAAGTCAATTGTTAAGTTATTACTGTATAAAAAGAAGTTGCCTTTCAAGGCAATCAGGACATTGATTCTTCAGATGGTTGTTCGTCATGGGTCAGATAAGGTACACTGACCAATAGTTCAGGACTACTGGAGATGACAGTTACATCAGAGTTTATTGTGGATGCAGCCTCAGGCACATTCAGATGAAACTTTATTCTGGCAGAACAAAACCAGTTGTTGTCAGGGTCTATAGTGCTGTGACCTATTGTCTTTCTGCCTGGTGCAGGAAAGTCTGTTTAGGAGCTGTATGGTAGGGTAATGTACATTGACTTAAATTTATTCTAAGGACTGTTTCAAGTGGCATAGATATTAATTTCATTTTTGTTTCGTTCTCCATATAAAACTACATTTTGCCTGAAGTATATTTTAAAGTATTTACAATGTGTATGTGAGTATACACACACACACACACACACATATATATATATATATATATATATATATATATATATATACACATATATATATATATATATATATATATATATATATATATACATTGATCGTTTTTATTTTGCATTCCATATGGAACCATCTTATATATATATATATATATATATATATATATATATATATATATATATATATATATATATATATATATACAAAATGTGCCTGATCATACTTTTCCCTTTAAACATTGCACTGCATGGCATTCCCTTTGTGTATGCTTTTCCTCTATGAAGGATCGTATAAGCACTTGCTGTGCTGAATATGTTTATTTCAACTGTTTTGAGTCTTTTTTTAGTTTCTGGAACAGACTATGACTACATAATGGCTCATCTTTGAGGTATCTCTGTTTTATCTATATCACTGCAAAAAAGCAGCATCCTCATTTATATACAGTTCGCTAAACAGAAATAGTAACTCCCATTTTTTCATTTGAGATATCCCTTTGGACTTTTTTAGCATACCATATATGATACAATAAATGTCAACTTTTTTAATTTATTTCATAAAATTGTATTCATTTATTTCCTTTATTTTAAAACAGGACAATCTAATGATCTGCTTGATTTTTCTAAGTCACAATCTGAGACAGTGCTTATAGATGAATGAGGGAAACTGGCCAGAATACTGAAATTTTACCTCTGCTCTTTATTGATCTAATTCTATGAGGTCTGTGATGACCGTGCCCTGGCCCAGCTATCAAGGAGCCTCAATCCTCACTACTAACACCAGGGAGGTTGTCTCCTAGAAGAGAAAAGGATAAACCAGGCTGAACAAGGAGATGGTTACTGTCAGCTGCCTGTCGGGTGCTAGGATCAGCCACATAACACAGGCACTTAGGTCACTCCAGAACAAGTACAATTATGATGCTGTCATTGTACATGTTGGTGTGAATGATCTAAGACATACCTCCCCAGACTACATGAAAAGAGACATTGAGGAGCTCTCTGATCATGTAGCCCAAGCTGGTATGACCCTGACCTTGAGTAGCATACTACCTTCACCTAGAATGATACCACAATACAAAGACAAAATTATCAGTTTCAACAAATGGCTAAGCTTCTGGTGTCATTCTAAGGGGATCCAGTGTCTGTCTGCCTGGGATGACATGATAGACAAGCCTCGCTGTTTCAACAGAGATGGTTTGCACCTATCACTCCTAGGCTTTTGAATACTGGTCAAGGGTCTTGCCATCCCCATAGTGCCTTTTTTAGGCAAGGCTCAAAGGACAAACCAACCACCGTAACCAGCACAGGTAACCAAAAACTAAGGGTAATGCTACTCAACGCCAGAAGTCTCAACCTCAAAATGCCTGCACTCGAGGCACTTTTCAGTATGGAGAAAATCGATGTTTGTGCAGTGACGGAAACCTGGTTCAAGGCTCCAGAGAGCACCCCAGCAATACCAGGTTACAATTCATATCATACATTCTGGCCTCAGTTACCGGATCGTAGTACAAAGGGTGGAGGCATATCCATATTCATCAAGGATACCCACATCTCCAGGTTAGTGGTGCAGCATGATGGCACAGAGATCATCCATGCGCAACTATCAGCAGGCAAAACATTTCAAGTCGTAGCCTGTTATAGATCGCCCACCATGTCCCAAGATGCTCACTCAGCATTCCTTGAGGCATTGGAAAATATAAAGGTCCTACCCAACACCATAATTTTGGGTGATTTCAACTACCCTGGTATAGACTGGGTGAACTACCAAAGTGCTAACTCCTATGCCCAGCGGTTCATAGAATTTATAAATTCAAATGCTCTTGGACAACTGGTATGTTCTCCCACTAGAGGGGACAACATATTGGACTTAGTCATCACAAATATGGGTGCCCATTGTACCACACCCATTATCACACCCTCTCTGGTCAGATCAGACCACAAACTGATAAACCTGGACGTCCTCACCCCTCCACCTCCCCCAGTCAAAGAAACCATTGTAAAAAACCTTTCCAAAGCAAACTTCAAACTACTTGCGTCAGAAGTGGAAAGCTTCACAATTCCCTTGCAGAAGGATAATGATATCCAGGATGCAGAATCCCACACCAAGGCACTTTATATACATCTTCAGGATTGCATGGACCATGCTATCCCAAATAAAACCAAGACTCCTTCCTCAAGCAAGAAGAAACCAGTCTGGTGGACCCCGGCCATAAGCAAACTATACAATAAAAGGAGGAGACTTATACAAAAAAGGCCAAATCTCAAGTAGAAAAATCATCCCTGATCAGCATTAGTAAGAAATTGAAGGCTCTCATCAAGTCAACTAAAGCCAATTTTGAAAATAAGGTTGCCAAGGATGCCAAGGATAACCATAAGGCCTTCTATGGTTACGTCAAAAACCTAAATGGCAACACTCAGGTCTGTTCTGAGCTAGTACAAAATGGAACAAAATACACTGACCCCACTGACATTGCCAACATCTTGGCTGATAGGTTCAGTGCAAATCCCCACCACCACCACCACCTACAGGGCCTATTACTATTCCAGTGGATTGTGTAACTCCAATTATTACTGATACGTTGGTTAATAAGGCTCTATCTAAAGCTAAAAACACTGCCTCCATGGGACCAGATGGTGTCCCAGGCTGTGTCATACGCAATCTCCAAAATGAATTAACCCCACATCTGAATACCCTATTCAGTCTCAGCTTCTCGACAGGATATGTACCCATAGAATGGCGCACAGCAACGGTGGTTCCGCTGCACAAGGGTGGGCCCACAACTGACCCTGGGAACTATCGACCAATAAGCCTGACCAGTCTGATCTGAATGGAATGAATCATTATGGAACTCAGAAATGGAGAGATTGGGAACCTCCAAACACTTGACCCCACACAGTTCGACTTCGTCATGGGCAGATTCTGCCTCCTGAACCTGGTGGACTTCTTTGAGACAGTTACTCAGGCTATAGATAAGGGAAAGGAGGTACACACGGCTTACCTTGACCTTGCTAAAAGCATTTGACACCATTCCCCATTCGTATATTATTGATAAACTCACCAACCTGGGCATAAACCCTTACATCACAAGATGGATCGCAAACTGGCTCTCAGACAGATCCCACAAAGTAAGAGTAGTGGGATCTATGTCTGAATCCAGACCAGTAATGAGCAGTGTGCCTCAGTGCTCTGTCCTGGGGCCCCTCCTGTTTGGCATATACTACTCAGAAGTACAGGCAAGCACTGAAGGTCTGTGGCTGACCAAGTTTGCAGACAACTGCAAACTGGGTGCTATAACAGAGTCTCCAGCTGACATGGATATCTTTCAAAAGGGCCTTAATGAGACTGATGCATGGTGTCAAAGCCCTGGTCTCAAGCTAAATGCTAAAAAATGCGTAGTAATCCCCTTTGGAAAAAACAGAGTACCCGCGAACTACCACATAGGAGGTAACCCCCCTGAAATCTGAAGAAGTAATAAGGGATCTAGGGACCCAAGTAAATAGTCAGCTTTCCTTTGATAACCATGTTGCCAATGTGGTTAGAAAACCCTTCTATGTGACCCATCTGATCACGAAAGGGTTTGCATCAAGATCTAAGGATGTAGTGGTGCCCCTCTACTCTTCCCTCATCAGATCCATTATTGAGTACAATGCACCAATTGGAATGTACCTAGCTAGGCATCTCCAGCAGCTGGGGAGACCACAGAGGTACCTCACTAAGAGGATTACTGGCCTCAAACAGTTGCCCTATGCAGCACAATTGAAGAAACTAAGGCTTTTCTCTGTTGCATACCACCTTCTCAGAGGCGATCTCTGTCTAACATACAGAGCCATGTCTAACCCAGAACTGTTGAACATGCTCCATCTTAGAAAAACAAAATCTACTCGAGCTACATGCTCTAGGAATATAAACCTCAGCACAACAATGAATAGAACATGCTGGAGGGATAGATTACCTTCACAAAGACTTCCCTTGCTATGGAACAAGGTCCCGATCTACATAAGACAGAGCCCCTTACTATCACTCTTCAAGGGGAATCTTGACGAGTGGATGGGTAACAGAAAGTTCACACCAGGGATCATACCACCAGCTCTACTAGATAGGAGCCAAGGGTACTAGCTGCTAGATCAAGGGCCTAGGGAACTAACCAAAGGGGCAGTGAATACCGCATAATGTAGCTGGGCTAATATATGCCTTATGGCAGATAGCCCAGTACCTACATATGAACTTATGAACCTATAACTAATGCACACAGTAAAGTATAATTTCCCTTAAGTGCACACAGAGATCACAGTCATTCTGGGGCTGGTTGCTCCTTTGTTCACCAGAACCCTAATATGACTCCCCACAGGCACAGCTATAGGGTCCAGATCTCAGCCTAACTGGGCAAACTAAAACCTCCAGTACTCTCTCTGTCCAACCAGTGTTTTGTGTCCCTGCCAAGTAGCTGACACAACACACACACACTTTGAGATAAGTATTTATACAACTTCACAGACACTCCTGGGAAAGGTTGACACAGATTCTCTGACTGTGCCCCTTTTCTCAGACTATACAGTAGTAATTACTGCCACCACCCAGTTAATAATATCAGCTACTAAAATACCCTTAAAAGGGTGTCCAGTTGTTACTGTGCAATATTAATATCCATTGGTAGTATGACTAACAGTCAAGGCTTACTTTAGAGCAGCCTATTACAATAACCTCTATAAATATGCAATGTACTCTAGAGCTTATCTCTACACAAATCAGCCACAGGTAGAAGGTTTTAAAAATATTTAATAATAAATAATTAAAACACAAGACAAAACTACTACACTACAATGATATCTAAGAGTTCAGAGATCACACAGAAACTTAAAATAATACAGTAGGACCGGTCTAATTTCAAACTAAAATACCTAATTAATCTTTATTAGCTTTAACTATTCATACAAGAAATCAAAGTGCTAAAAATTACATGTGAGCATAAGGCAGAGTGCTGATGAGTTAGATGTCCAAAGTCAAAATGCTTCTAGTCTCTTGTGGGAAATAGTATTTAAACATTACTAACAAACACGTCTCTAAGGCCCTTCCCAAATTACATCATTTTTGACACATAGGTTTTCCCAGGCAAACAAACTGCATTATTAAGCAATCTAACACCTGCACAGAAACTTAACAATACAACGCATTTCACATATACATTCTAGCAGAAACCAGAGCAATAAAGCACCTTCCACATCTAAATTCTGGTCATAAACTTTAGCCTTTAAACAATGGGCATGACACCTTAATCCAGCCGCACTGGAACCGAATTGTATAACATTAAAGAGATTCATAAGATCTTTTCAACTTAAAAAGACACATTTGAAATACTTGGCTTGGTTTTCCTTACAGCAGATGGCAATGTTGCAACAATCTTGAAGTTCACATTTTACAATGTTTTCTTACATTTAAAAACACAAGCCTTTATTTTACATTTATTTATACAGTTGATAGAATTATGTATCAAATTCTATTTGACTAGGCTGGCAGCCTTTGCCCATCTCTCCCCAATCATCACATCTAGGCTGGCAGCCTTCACCCATCTCTCCCCAATCGTCACCCCCCCCCCCCCCGGGGAACTCAAGCATGTTTTTCAAGTGCCCCTTGAGAAACATTGCTTGAGAGTGTCAGGTCTATTTGGGTGTACCTCACCCCATTCCCTGTCTTGAGAGCCCATCTGCATTGGCATTGCTACTCCCACTGTGGTGCTGCACTGACATATCATATGCTTGCAACCCCAGACTCCATCTTAGCAACTTGGCATTTTGTTGACTGGCTCTGTTTAACCATGTTAGAGGGTTGTGATCTGTCATCACAGTGAATTTTCTTCCATACAGATAAGGCTGACATTTTTGTAGTGCCAACACTATGGCTAGACATTCCTTTTCTACTGCTGCATAGCATTTCTCCCTGGGTTGGAGCCTACAACTGAGATAAACCACTGGGAGCTCTTCTCCCTCTGAAGAAATCTGGCTAAGTACAGCCCCCACCCCATAGTTTGAAGCATCTACCTGTACAACAAAGTCTTTGCTATAGTCTGGACTGGCTAACACAGGGGGTCCTCCCAAAGCTTTCTTAGGCTTCTGAAATGCCTGCTCACATGCTGGGGTCCACAGTAACTTATCTGGCCTGTTCTTTCTTGTCAGGTATGTGAGGGGAGCAACTATGGTACTATAATTGGGAACAAACTTTCTGTAGTACCCTGCTGTTCCCAAGAATGCCCTCACCTGCTTTTTGGTAACATGTGCAGGTCATGCCTGAATAGATTCCACTTTGGCAGGTTCTGGCCTTATCTTATCACTCCCCATTCTATGTCCTAGGTAGGAGACCTCTGTCATACCCACCTGACATTTGCTCAGCTTAATGGTCATCCCTGTCCTCTGTAGTCTGCCAGCACCTCCCTGAATGCTGAAAGTGCTATTGCCAGAAATGGCTGTAGATAGCAATATCATCCATGTAAGCAAGGGCAAACCCTCCTGCTAAGATATGATCTACCAGCCTCTGGAAAGTCGCTGGAGCAGTCTTCATCCCAAAGGGCATCTTTCTGAACTCATACAAGCCAAAAGGAGTCACAAAGGCTGACTTCTCTCTAGCACTGAGTGTCAATGGCACCTGCCAGTAACCCTTGGTAAGATCAATGGTTGTAAGAAACTTAGCCCCACCCAGCTGCTCTAGGGCCTCATCTGTCCTAGGCATGGAGTAAGCATCTGCCTTTGTGTGGCTATTTAATTTCCTGTAATCCACACAGAACCTGGTGCTGCCATCATTCTTTGGCACCAACACCACTGGTGAGGCCCAGGGACTGTTGGACTCTTGAATCATCCCTAGTTCCAACATCTCCTGTATATCTTCCTTCAGAGTCTGTTTAACTCTCTCAGGCACCCTATTAGGGTCCTGCCTGAAAGGCCTTTGCGATCTTGTATCCACCTGGTGCTGCACCAGGTGGGTGCACCCTGGTTTCCCAGTGAACACGTCCCCAAATTCCTGCAACACTGCTCAGATTTCTTGAACCTGGGTAGGAGATAGCTGCTGGGATATTGCTACCCATTCCACCGAGGTGTCAGCATGAGCCTCACTGAGGAGATCAGTCCCCAGATCTCACTCAGACTCCTCCTGCAATCCACTGCAAATGCACAGCACAAGGGCCTCCCTATCATGGTAAGGTTTCATCATGTTAACATGGTACAATTTGTGTACCTGCCATCTGCCTAGCACTTCCACCATGTAGTTAACATCACATACCTTTCTTACCACCTTATAGGGTCCCACCCAAGCTGTTTGCAGCTTGTTGTGTCTGACAGGAATGAGAACAATTACCTGCTGCTCTACAGCATACTCTCTAGCTCAAGCATTCCTGTCATACCACACCTTTTTCTGTTGTTGGGCTTCTGCCAGGTTCTCCTGGGCCAGGCCCATAAGTTCCCTGAGCCTTGTCCTAAGGTTCAGGACATATGCCACAACAGACTCCTTGTGAGACTCACACTCACCTTCCCACTCATCTCGAATTAAATCCAGAGGTCCCTTCACCCTATGCCCATACAGCAACTCAAAGGGTGAAAAACCTATGGATTCCTGGGTAAGCAAACAACATATGGGTCAAATATTTGTTCCACTCCCTTTAAACTGATCTGCAAATCCCCATAGCATGGACTTGATTGTAGAGTTTAACCTCTCAACAAGACCATTAGTCAGGGGATGGTAGGGGGTGGTCTTCATGTGCTTCACCCCACAGGACTTCCACAGACAAGCCAGCAGATCAGACATAAAATTGGCACCTCTGCCAGACAGTATTTCCTTTGGAAGACCTACCCTGCTGAAAATCTCTAGCAAAGCATTTGCCACCTTCTTGGCCTTAATGAAGGACAAAGCCACTGCCTTAGGGTATCGTGTAGCATAATCTACAATCACTAGGATATACATTTTCCCTGTGGAACCTGGGGTACTCAGTGGACCCACAATATCCATAGCTACCCTCTGAAATGGCTCATCAATCACAGGCAAAGGCATCAAAGGAGCTCTCACCTTGTCACCTGCCTTGCCTACCTTTTGGCACTGCTCACAGGTCCTGCAGTACCCTGTTACATCTCTGGAAATTCCAGGCCAATAGAAGTTTTGCATAATATGCCTCTTTGTACGCTTTATGCTCATATGACCTGCAAAGGGAATATCATGGGCTATGGCTAGAAGTGCCAGATGGTAAGTTCTAGGTACTACCAACTGCTGTACTCTCTCACCTTCTAGCCATCCCTCAGGGGTCCACTCTCTGTACAGTAACCCTTTGTTCCAGTATACAGATTCCCCCTTCCCTTGAGAATCAGGTGCCTCCTTAGCTACCTGCTTCAGGCCATGCAATGTAGGGTCTCAGAGCTGGGCCTGTCTGAAGTCTCTCCTGGTAACCCTTTCCAGCTCTTCTTCCACAGGAAGTCTGGCATCTTCTGTCAGTGGTCCCTCACTGTCAGCCTGGGTACTACTACTCACCTGAACCTTTGCAATTACCCTGCCAAGGGAACATCAGTATCCACAAGCAGCTGTGGCTCACATTCAGTCTCACTGCTACAGTGTAGCTCACTCCCTGAAATAAACACCTCAGCTGTCCTGGTTGCAAGTATGCAGTCTGTCTGGGTCTCCCCCAGGCTACCAGATGCACATGCTTGCTTCCTAGCCTCACTGCATGTAACTACATAAGTACACGGTACTGCCTCATCCAAATACTTCCTTCTCAGGACAACTGCAGGATGGTAGTTCCATACCCCTGTTGTCTCAAGACAACCCACTGTTGGCATTTTGTCTTTCCCACTTACTGGTTCCCTCACCTTTGGTTCCCCACCTTGTCTCCATAGACATCTGTATGCCACATGGCCCTACTGGTTGCATTCAAAACATTTAACCCTAGCTCCTGGACATGTACCTGGACTTGTGGCTTCCCCTGCTACTGGCGGATTTTGTTGGGGCAGTCTGTGCTGCCCACTATGGGTTCCTTGAGTCCCATGAGTAGTACTGGGGGTCCCATTCCTGTGCATGGTTGCCCTGCTTGCTAGGTATAGGTCTCCCTTCCTCCCCAACTCCTCTGAAGTAGCACACTGTTTATCAGCTAACCAAAGCCTCATGTGCTCAGGCAAAGTGCTAAGGTCTTGTTCCCTTACCAAAAGGTCTGCCAGCCCTTCAAAAGTGGTGACCTGACATCAACTCACTCAGCTA
Source organism: Protopterus annectens (assembly GCF_019279795.1). Lineage (NCBI taxonomy): Eukaryota > Metazoa > Chordata > Ceratodontiformes > Protopteridae > Protopterus > Protopterus annectens. Next base: position 798,241,413 of record NC_056732.1, on the reverse strand, counting down.
TGAAAATAAGTGCTCAGTTCAACAACATATTCACATACATTTTCATCTGCCTTGTGTATATGCTCACAAAACTGTTTCCTATACATTTCAGGTGTTAGCTTAAAACATTCTAATAAATGTCTTTTTACAGCAGTATAATCAAAACAGTCAGTGCCACGAATTTTTGCTAAAGAAGTTACAGCTTTACCATGGAGTAAAGGGGTCAGGAACCATACACAGAGCCCTTGGTCAACTTCATACTGTTTACATACCTGCTCAAACATATGAATGAAGTTATCAAAATTACCCCCCTCTTTAAATTGTGGAAGAAATTTACTGACCTTTTGTGCTTCTGTGGTCCAGTTACTCCCTTCCCCATTACCTCCATGATTCTAGCAAAGAGTCAGAATTTTCCTCTCATGCCTCCTCTGCCGTTCATTTTCCTCAGATTGTAGACTCCTCATTTTCTTGGCTGCTTCTAGCTCCATATGCATGGCCTCCAACTCAAGTCTCTTTAGCTCCAGCTGGATTTTTAAGTCCACTGCAGAAAGATTGAGCTGTCCATTCTCCGAAGATATTGTATCTCCACTGTCAGTCTGATTGTCCTCCAGGCTGCTGTTTTCTGATGCAGCTGTAACCAAGGCTGCAATCAGGTCTGCCTTAGTCAGGTTTCCATGCACCAGCCCCCTAGCCTGGTGCATCTCCGCCAGCTGGCTCCTTGTTAGCTTTCCATACTCCTCTGCTGGCATGCTGCCTGCTCACCCTGACTAACACTAAGCTAACAAAAGAAATAAACCAATTGTGATCTGAACTCTGAGTATACACTGTGTGACTGTTTTAGAGTGCAAAACACTTTTAGAGATCACTGTACATAAGCTACAGGAATTCACTCTACCCACACCACTACAAGCCAATTAGTATGTGAAGTAGATCCCACCACTGCCAAACACATGTGATGACCTTGCCCTGGCCCAGCAATCAAGGAGCCTCAATCCTCACCACTAAAACCAGGGAGGTCGTCTCCTAGAAGAGAAAAGGATAACTAATACACACAGTAAAGTGCAATTTCCCTTAAGTGCACACAGTGATCACAGTCAGTCTGGGGCTGGTTGCTCCCTTGCTCACCAGATCCCCAGTAAGTCTCCCCACTGGCACAGCTATAGGGTCCAGGTCTCAGCCTAACTGGGCAAGCTAAAACCTCCAGTACCCTCTATGTGCAACCAGTGCTTCTTGTCCCTGCCAAGTAGCTGACACAACACACACATACTCTTTGAGATAAGTATTTATACAACTTCACAAACACTTCTGGGAAAGGCTGACACAGATTCTCCAACTGTGTCCCTTTACCCAGACTATATGATAGTAATTACTGCCACCACCCAGTTAATAATATCAGCTACTAAAAGGCCCTTAAAAGGGTGTCCACTTATTACTGTGCAATATTAATATCCAACGGTAGTATGACTAACAGTCAAGGCTTACTTTAAAGTGGCCTTTTACAATAACCTCTATAAATATGCAATGTACTCTAGAGCTTATCTCTACAGAAATCAGCCACAGGTAGAAGGTTTTAAAGATATTTAATAATAAATAATTAAAACACATGACAAAGCTACTACACCACAGAGATATCTAAGGGTTCAGAGATCACACAGAAACTTAAAATAACACAGTAGGACAGGTCTGATTTCAAAGAAAAATACCTAATTAATCTTTACTAGCTTTAACTATTCCTACAAGAAATCACAGTGCTAAAACATACATGTGAGCATAAGGCAGAGTGCTGATGAGTTAGATGTCCAAAGTCAAAATGCTTCCAGTCTCTTGTGAGAAATAGTATTTAAACATTACTAACAAACATGTCTCTAAGGCCCTTCCCAAATTACATCATTTTTGACACATAGGTTTTCCCCGGCAAACAAACTGCATTATTTAGCAAACTAACACCTGCACAGAAACTTACAACAATACAAGGCATTTCACATTTACATTCTAGCAGAAACTAGAGCAATAAAGCACCTTCCACATCTAAATTCTGGTCATAAACTTTAGCCTTAAAACAATGGGCATGACACCTTAATCCAGCCACACTGGAGCCAAATTGTAAAACATTAAAGAGATTCATAAGATCTTTTCAACTTAAAAAGACACATTTGAAATACTTGGCTTGGTTTTCTTTACAGCAGATGGCAATGTTGCAACAACCTTGAAGTTCACATTTTACAATGTTTTCTTACATTTAAAAACACAAGCCTTTATTTTACATTTATTTATACAGTTGATAGAATTATGTGTCAAATTCTATTTGACTAGGCTAGCTGCCTTCCTCCATTTCTCCCCAATTGTCACATCTAGGCTGGCAGCCTTCGCCCATCTCTCCCCAATCGTCACAAGGTCTTAACATCAAACTTAAAAAGTTAGAAGAGACAGACAGGAACCTGGTTTAATGTTCCTGTCTGTAAAGGATATGTTCTCTAAAATGTTGTCCACTCACCCCACCCTGTTGTACTGCAGTACATTTGTATTTGAATTTGGCAGGCTGTTGAATGTATCACACCCTTAAATTGAAATTGTATAATTCCTTTATTTTACGATCTTTCAGCGCAAAAGTATGAAGCAGGTGCCCATTCATTCATTAACTCTGACCATGAAACCAGTACACACTTGTATAGTTTAATGAACGGAAAGCGGCCAGTCACTAATTAATAACATGTAGGTGTTTGGCTGCAAAAAACAGTAATGCATAAAGTATATTCCTTAACATACTGCAATAATTTCATTAGCTTTTCCTGATAATTGAGACAATAGGAAAGTAAGCAAGTCCAGTACATTTGAAGAGCAAATAACATTATAGATGTATTATTTGGCACACATAATATTAGTGGTAACACAGAAACATTGGCTGTGAAAGTCTGACAAAAGATATAGAAAATAAAGAAATTACTGTTGAACTGTAAAATATATATCTCTTATTTGTATTTATTTATTTATTTATTTATTTATTTATTTATTTATTTATTTATTTTGCCTAAGTCATTATGCAGTAGTTTCTTTGGCGCTTCTTAATTAGTACATGTTCTAATGATCCATATTTAAATGTGTCTTGACTTGTTTGCAAACTAAAAAAAATAAATAAATAAATAATCAGAATGGCTGTGTACTGACTTCTGTGTAATACCTTGAAAAAAAAAATCAGGTCTGAACACATTAGTAAGCTAAAAGATCATCCATTAAAAGAAAGAGAAAAAGTGTTGATCTTTCTTTTTTGCTTATTTGTCTTTTTGTTTCCATCTTCCAGATTGCTGATGACATTTTGAATGTGCAATGATGTGCATTTTAAATATGCCAAAACAGCAGTAACAAGGTACAGTATGGCATGAAAAGGGATTACTGAGGAACAACCATCAATAATTAGTGACCTATGAACGGTGATAAATGAGGGTAGAACTGAGATTGTGTGTTTTAATTACCTTTTTTTCTGTTTTCTACTGTATAGATCAGTGCTTCATTTTATGTACAGAATCAATTTACTTAATCATGGTCTCTACAATTTTGTAGTGTAGTTGGAATTTGTTTGTCAAAAACATTCATAGCAACTGGTTTATAAACATTACTTTACTTACTATCATCATCAAATGATAACAATTAATTCAATACTATCTGCTCATGATAATTATATTTTTCTCTGTTTTATACTTTTAAGATAGCTTGGAAAGCATGTTCTCACAATTCACAAGCTAGAACTGCACTTTAATAAAAATGTGGTATTATATCCACCCAGCATTTAGTGGAGTTTGTATTTAAAACAATTTCAACCATTTAATATAACAAGTGTCAAATAAAATACATACACTAGATACCTAAAGCATGTATATTACATCATATATCTTACTTAACAGATTACTTGCATTCCCGATTTGCTCTTTCTGAGGCTATTTATTTGAACATGGTTACTTCTACTATAAATAAACATACCTCACATTGCTTGTAGTACCTGAGTGGCCAAAAGCACAAGGGAATATTATCAAATGAGTGCATCTTCACATTAGAGCGCAGCTATAGTATTTCGGGACACACAGGGGTACTTGTTTCCTCACAGGCAAAGATTTCGTTTTCTCATAGCTTTTCACTTTGACTCCATGTGTTTACACTTTCGTATGCTAAATTCAAAATGGTGTACTGTATGTAAACTCAGATGCTCATTTTTGCTACTTGTCAAAACAATCCTGGAATCCCATTCTCCTTTAATAAAGTATCGTTTTGTTCTGCAGATGTGTGCGTGAATAAGATGTCATACTCTGTTTTTGTTCAGGATTGTACCCTGCTGATGTTCTTAGGCAGAAAGAAAATTACCTTATTGAAACATGAAGCTGCTGGTGACTACAATGCCAGATTTTGCATTGGTATTACACACATGACATATTCAGAGACCTTTGAGTAAAACTATGAATATAAAGTGATTGAAAAAAAAAACAGAAGCTTTTTACCTTGAGTGTAAAGGTTGTGCTACTTGCTTAGAGAAAAAAATATATTTCACTTGTCTACCACTTTCCTGCTGAGACTAAAATCTTATTAAAAACTGCATGCAATAGTAAAATGCATTCTGAGACTATTTTTCACATGCATATCGGTCACTATAAGATAATGTAGTATTTGATAGTTGTGCTCCATAATAATTTATGCATGTTTGCATCGTATGCACTCTTACAACATTCATGTAACAGCCAAGTAAATCTTATATTCTAATAATGTGAAATTTTCATGGTAATGAAATGCCACTAAAATGAAGCCATCTCTGAACTGTTGAGAAAAATCATTTCCTTTACATAGTATTCATATTTAATCACAATATTCTGCACTGCAACAGTTGTGTTTTAACACGATCGATTGTGTGCATAACCACATCTTTGAAAGTAATAAACTCCACAACAACAAACAATTAAAGGGGTGCATTTATATTGCTACAAGTCTCACCTAGAACATTTACAAAGCATCATGCCACCTTATTTAGTAAAGCAGTATAGACTGGAAAATCATGGTTTAATTTTTTAGACAACTGTATTGATTAACAGATGGACATAATAGGCAAATTCTATGAAAATAAGAACAACTGATATGCAGGCAAAAATGTTGCATGGTGCGGTGAAAAGAGTCCATCCACTAGCTGCAAAAACAAAATGACCCTTCTGTACCACTGACAAAATACATTGACATTCCGCTGGACAAGATGAACATAAATTTCATTAGGAAGCTAAAATATATATATGGGTTTTCTTCTGGAAGGCTGAAACACACCCATGTATTTTAAAACTTGTAAGATAAATATAAACTTGATGGATATGTTGTTAGGGATTAGTACTCAGAAAATGCAGAAGCTATTCATTTCATTCATTCACTCATTTATTTATTCTAGCAAAACCTCATATTAAAAAACTAGCAAACATCTAACAAAACAATATATTTACCTCTAGAATCTTTGTCAAAATTAAAGGGCAAAACAGAAGTTGTAGTCATGTAAATGCTATAATTTTGAAGGTTATCTTGTCTATCTGATTTACGTTCATTAAAATTTAGAACAAAACTTTCATTTCTGTGAAATATTATAATGAACTAAGGAAATCCAGCATTGTAGGAGAGGTAAACTTACCTGTACAAAATAACAGAAGATTAATAAAGTAGAGGTTAAAAAAATAGAAGCTGAAGTTATGGAATAGCTGTGAAGTGAAGGATTTAGTGTAGAAAGTCTAACACAGGTTATGTCACAGCATGATAGAACTATGAGTCACCCAAGTAAGGAGAAACAGGAGGAACAGGAGACATCTGAAGAACAAATATGGACATGGGAATGAAAGAGGTTTAAGATGGTGCAATTTTTGTGCAAAGGAGAAAGCAAAACTAATCAATACAAAATGCAGCACCAAAGATATTTGAAGACAAATACAAAGGCATCCAGATATGGAAAACCAAATTGATCAAATAAGTTAATCAAGTCCTTGTGGAATGCTAAATCTCTAACTAAGCAATTGGGTATTTCCATACCCTTAACCCCTTTGAAACATATCTCATCTTTAAACAGATATGGAAATTTTTACAATACAAAACTAAGGAAATAAAGGGGGGAATAAGAAAAGAGGATTAGTAATGGAGAAATTAAAGAAATAGAAACCAAAGTTTTGAATTCCTTGTGAAGTAAAGGATTTAATGTAGAAAATTTGATATTTTCACAGTATGATAAAAAAATGAATTCCCAAATTAAGAAGAAACCAGTGGAGTGGAAACAATCTGATCGACTGCCATATGAAGGTACGTTGAAGCCTTCAGAAGGAAACTGGCACAAAAGTTCAGTTGGAGTTGCACAGCAAGAAAAGGAATAGGAAACTATGGCAACTCTGACATAGTCAATGTTGTGTAGTGATAGGTCAGTGAGTTGCCATATGAAAGAGCAATAGATGGCACAGGGCAAAGTGAAGAGAATATGGCACAGGAAGATTTTCTAAAACTTTCAGTAGAATGCCCAAAAGGAAATTGAGAAGAAAGAAGGTGCTCTTAGTTTATAAGAAAATGATCTAAGAGAAGAGTTGCTTTATTTAATAGAGATGGATACACTTATTAAGATGAATGAAAGAAATAGACTGCAGAAAGTCAATAAACCCAAAATGGTAAAAGTTTGATAAAACAAATGAACACAGTAATTAAGACTGTACATAGAAATGCATGTGATATAATAGAAGTAAATAGGCTATATTACTGTGCAGCTAAATTAATAACAGGTAAATTCTTACCCAAAAAATACAGGGCAGTAAAGGAAAGGAAGGGGAAACATCAAATGTCATCATGGAAGTATCAAAGAGAGAAAATTATAAAGCAATTAAGGCAAGAAGTGTGACTGCTAGAAGAGAACAGAAGAGGGAACAGATAAGCAAAAATACTCTGAAAGATAGATGTGAAAAAGCAATGTGCAATACCAGAACACATCAGCATATATAGTACACTATTACAAACAATAAACTAATGATATCAGCACAGGTAGAAAAACTTAGAAGATATACAAATAAATGCAAAGGAACAGTACAAAGTAAGCAATTTATTTACGACCCAAAAAGGTTTATGGAAAATTGGTAAACAGGGCAAAAAGAATAGAAAGACCACTAAATGAGAATAAATAGACACATTTTGGAGAAATATCTATGGAGATTCTGTGGAACATACTATTGAAGTAACTGACAAGCATTCTCAGCATGAACCACAAAGCATTACAGAAAGTGATGAAGTTTATATCACATGGGATAACCCATTACCAGGACTTCAAAAAATAGGTGCGAGGAAACCAGATATGGTAGTCTATGAAAAGAAGACAAAAGTAGCATTGATCATTGAAATTGCTACACCCAGTGACTACAGTATCTTACATACAGAGAGAGAGAGACGCAAAGTCATAAAATACTAGGTTTTGCAGGCAGAAATGAGGCTGGGTGGAAGAAGGATACCCTGACAGTTCCAATAGTAGTAGGAGTAATGGATCTAAGTAAAAAATAATTTACAGTCGTATTTAGATATGTTACTAATACATGTAACTCCATATGAATTGCAGAAGGAGTCAGTTCTGAGTACATTGTGGTTGCTGCAAAGAGCAGTTTTGGCTAACATCAAAGACTGAAATAATACTAATTTCATGAACTTTAATCATACTTTGACATAGGAATGGGGTCCATTCCTGTCATGGTATTAGAAACCCAAAGTGTTGAAGAAATGAAACAGAGAAAAAAGGGGACACGTGTGAGGTTTCAAACTCCTCTGCCTACTAAAAAAAGCAAATGATGTTTTCTCAAAAATGTCTGATAATTGTTGGTATATATGAAATGTTAAAAATATTATTTTTTGAATGTGTTAACCTTCTGCCTGAAATTTAAAGGAAAAAGTGTTTAGAGAATGTACGGAAAAAATGGAAAAGGGTGGGAATAATCTCTGCAAAAATAAGCATTTGCTTCAATAAGTAGGTAAGTGGGGGTCAAATTACTGTACATGCACTCACAACTTCTGCTGAGAGCATGGGTGACTGGTTAACAGACTGGGAATGTAACACTGCTGAGGATATGACTTAAAAGGGAATATCTGGTTCTCAGGCCACAACTGTAGAGGACGGGATAACTCTGCACTGTTCATGTGTATAACCAAATGTAAATGTTTACTTAGAAGGCTTTAACAGAGCACTGAAAGACAAGTGAGCAGCACCAACAGGCCAACAGGTTGGCAACGGAGGAGACAATGATAAGGCTGCTTTCTTGCCATCGCCTGTAACTGTTGATCCATTTCAAGGTATAGCTTTGAATTTTATGAGGATTTTTTGGTAACCTAAAAATCATAAAGTAAGAGGTATATCTTTTTGGTGGAGGACAATCCCTGGGATTCAATAAATTCCATGCAGGAATAGTGCTGTTCCTGCATGGAGTGGTTCATGTTCGTGTAGCCACAGCAGCGTGCCTTGCATATTCATGAAGGCATGCTGCTGTTTAAGCTACATGGACATGGACCATGAATGAGTGCAGGGGGTGTATCTAAGTAGTGCACAGACCACAAACATGCCCCCTGCACTCAGAAAGTGCCATATGGTACTTTCTAAACCTGGTCCAGCATAATATTAGAGAATTTCTCTAATATTATCCCAGTATTTCAGTGTCCGCGGACACTGAAATGAAATAAATTAATTTCGCAATAGGTGCGAGGAAACCAGATATGGTAGTCTATGAAAAGAAGACAAAAGTAGCATTGATCATTGAAATTGCTACACCCAGTGACTACAGTATCTTACATACAGAGAGAGAGAGACGCAAAGTCATAAAATACTAGGTTTTGCAGGCAGAAATGAGGCTGGGTGGAAGAAGGATACCCTGACAGTTCCAATAGTAGTAGGAGTAATGGATCTAAGTAAAAAAGAATTTACAGTTGTATTTAGATATGTTACTAATACATGTAACTCCATATGAATTGCAGAAGGAGTCAGTTCTGAGTACATTGTGGTTGCTGCAAAGAGCAGTTTTGGCTAACATCAAAGACTGAAATAATACTAATTTCATGAACTTTAATCATACTTTGACATAGGAATGGGGTCCATTCCTGTCATGGTATTAGAAACCCAAAGTGTTGAAGAAATGAAACAGAGAAAAAAGGGGACACGTGTGAGATTTCAAACTCCTCTGCCTACTAAAAAAAGCAAATGATGTTTTCTCAAAAATGTCTGATAGTTGTTGGTATATATGAAATGTTAAAAATATTATTTTTTGAATGTGTTAACCTTCTGCCTGAAATTTAAAGGAAAAAGTGTTTAGAGAATGTACGGAAAAAATGGAAAAGGGTGGGAATAATCTCTGCAAAAATAAGCATTTGCTTCAATAAGTAGGTAAGTGGGGGTCAAATTACTGTACATGCACTCACAACTTCTGCTGAGAGCATGGGTGACTGGTTAACAGACTGGGAATGTAACACTGCTGAGGATATGACTTAAAAGGGAATATATGGTTCTCAGGCCACAACTGTAGAGGACGGGATAACTCTGCACTGTTCATGTGTATAACCAAATGTAAATGTTTACTTAGAAGGCTTTAACAGAGCACTGAAAGACAAGTGAGCAGCACCAACAGGCCAACAGGTTGGCAATGGAGGAGACAGTGATAAGGCTGCTTTCTTGCCATCGCCTGTAACTGTTGATCCATTTCAAGGTATAGCTTTGAATTTTATGAGGATTTTTTGGTAACCTAAAAATCATAAAGTAAGAGGTATATCTTTTTGGTGGAGGACAATCCCTGGGATTCAATAAATTCCATGCAGGAATAGTGCTGTTCCTGCATGGAGTGGTTCATGTTCGTGTAGCCACAGCAGCGTGCCTTGCATATTCATGAAGGCATGCTGCTGTTAAAGCTACATGGACATGGACCATGAATGAGTGCAGGGGGTGTATCTAAGTAGTGCACAGACCACAAACATGCCCCCTGCACTCAGAAAGTGCCATATGGTACTTTCTAAACCTGGTCCAGCATAATATTAGAGAATTTCTCTAATATTATCCCAGTATTTCAGTGTCCGCGGACACTGAAATGAAATAAATTAATTTCAGTGTCCACAAACACCGAAATACATACAGGAGCAGGAAACCAATGCAGGGGGCATGTGACAGGTTCTGTGACACACTCCCTGCATTGTAAAAGTGCCACATGACACCTTGCAACCTGCTAAAGCAGGAAATGTGGACAAAGGCACAAACAATGATGGCAGAAAACCCTAAAAAGGGACACTTTTGAAATATTGCCCTCACAAACTTAGAAAGTTGATAGAAAACAGGATATGTATTAGCATGAATCTCTGCAGGATAGAAGCCTGAAAGCCAAATGTATGTCATTATTTCCAGAACACCAGAATACACAATACTCACTATATAACATAATAATACAATAATAATATTATATATTTTTTCTAGGCTAAGGAATGTTTAAGTGTAGCTAAGCGGGTGTGTGTGTTATGGCCCTCCGCTTACCATAGCTTAAATATCAAATAGGAGATAAATATAAACATACAGCTGAAATTCCAAAGCTGAGATAGTGTAGTGGTTATAGTCCCAGCTTTATATGCAGCGGTTCATGATTTGAGTACCAAGACAGACAAGTTAGTTTTATATGGGAAAGCACTGTTAAAATATTTTTTTTAAACTTAAACTATGTAGTAACTGTTTTTTGTCAACCATGGTAGTGCAGCTGCTGGAAAATGTAAGTGTGAGTACATATAACATGTGAAAGCCCCCATGTATACACATGTCCCATACAGTATAGTCACACCCTTTGCCAATGTAAGGAGAGCACATATAGGGATGTCATGTAAAGTAAATCATATATACTTCAATAAATGAAGTCAGTATTCTGATATATTTAAAAAAGTAAAAGTGAGCAATGGTTAGCAATGCTCAGTTATGCTTAGCAAGTGTAACCATTGCTAAGACATGAATGCTAAGCAGCAGGTAGCTCAGCTAAGTGGATTTGAGCACTGTTAACCAGTGCTCAGCAACTTCTCCTTTAAGCAGTGTTAAAAACCAACTTAGCGGGTTTGCTTACTGCTTCGCGGAGCTTAACCTTTTCAAAATGGTCCAATGACAGCAAAGGTCAGCAATATTGCACTATTTAAATGGCGCATGTGGGAATACAGCCATAATCTGTTATAGTTCATCTGTGCAGATACAATAGATAGCGTAGGAAAGGGAGTGCACTATCGGGTACAATGCTGGAGCATTCAGGAGTCCAGGGTCATGTCTGGACTCCTAGTAAAAAAAATGAGGAGAGACTGCTGCAGGGCCAGTACCATGGCTCCCAATACAAAGCGGAGGCCTGGGATCGTCTCGCACATGACCTCAGCAGTGCTACTTGCATCCCTCGGACTGTTGACCAGCTATGGCACCACCATGCTGACCTAAAGCATAGGAAGGGGTTGCTCTTAGACCAGTAGAACCAAGATGGATGGGACCAGAAGGCTCCAGTAGTGTGTAAGTATCACTATCAAGTAGTTTATAGCAAATACTAGCCTTAGAATGTGATAGACAAATATGCATAATGTGTGTTTTTCTTCCCTACAGCTGCAGCAGAGAGGGCTATGAATGTCGAAGCCCATGGTGACAGACCGCTGAGGCTGCACCAGCAGTCTGGTAAGTACAAATCTGTTTTGCAGTATATTGTTCAAATAGCTAAGAAGGAGTACATTGCTTACTGCTAGTAGGTATGCTGTTACCCTGTGAAATGAATAAATAAAAAAGTTTGACTGACTAATATTGATGCACAATAAAGACCCTTACAAAAAACTGTTGTGTTTATTCTGGTATGTTATTGTAGGTATATATATATATAGAATGTATACAGGTTCTTCAAAGCAAATATGGCCCTGATAGCATACATTAACTGAGATTCATCTGTGAACAAGCTGTTAAGAGAAACTGTAGATAGTGTAGCTGTAAAATGAGATATAAATTAAATGTGAAATATATACTGCACTAAGTTCTAAACCCTGAATAGTAATATGTAAAATATCAAAGTGTGTTCCATTCAGCATTGGCTTGTGTAAAGCTTTGTTTTCCAGATTGTAGTAATCCAAATGAGTAATGCACAGTACAATAACTATCTGTCATGCATGCATCACAAGATTACAAGTTCAGACTGTCTCACCAAGAGACTATTAGGCAGAAACCATTGAAACAATAAACAGAAGTTCCCAAGTAGCTCATTGTGATGAGCTATAGCTTAGTTGCTAATTTTGCGCACCCAAGCATGGTTCAAATCCAGGGAGTGGTACTAAGAATTGTGCAAATCTACACACAAGGAATCAGGAATAAATGTAAAAACAGTCAGGTAGTGTTAACAGACATTTTCCCCACAGGTTTTACAGGTAATGAAATATTGCCAGTAGCTGTATGAAGGGTATACTAATAAACTGTGTACAACTGTTCAATTGTCCCACCATATGCCTGCAAATGACAGCAGGGTAGGTACATACAATATGCACCATTCCTGAATCATACCTCTCAACTGTACAGATATTCAGTGAATGTCCAGATATTTGTCTCAGATGTTTGGTCCATTTTACATAAAGTAGTGGTGTCATGGCAAATCATTATAGACTGAAGTTAGAAAATCATGATAGACATATAAGTGTCAGATGTCATATCCTCCAGAAAAGCCATGCAAATGCAAAACGTGTTATTTTATCAACTTTTTTACATTTGTAAGAGCAATATCTAAAATTGCCTGTATTTACAGGTCTTTGTCCCACTATGTATGGCTTTATCCAGATGTCATGCTCTAAGAGGTTAAGATGTATGTTCGGAATACATATCTCTCAAGTGTCATGCTGTCATGGCTAGTAGTCACTGCTGCAGGTAATCCTGTATACAGATAGGAAACCAGTTGATGTATGCCAGTAGCACACTCACATAACAGCAGTTCAGGGCACCCCTCCTGTGCCACATATGTAACACTGACATGCACGAGTCCCCTTTAGTCATATACCCAGAGCTGTCACAGTTTGGCTCATACCATTTAGGATGACAGTTTAATATGTATGTTTGTACTACAGAAGCTGTTGGCTATAGGTTGATGTAAAGTGAGGGCAGTCCCATAGAGTATTGAGCAGTAACGTTGTGGAAAATAAAAGCATAAACAGTTGTTAATGGATTTTCTGTCTCCTCCCCATCTGCATCAATAATTATTACTCATATACTATAGGTATGTTGTGCTCCAACCCAGTGTTGGAACTTATGTTATATTATTGTCAATATGTTTGATTGCTTGCATGTTAACATACCTTGTTCAAATACCATTGTTGGTGGCCTGTTGTCATCAATGTTACTGGCATGCTGTTACGATGCATACTGTTGTTCCATTTATGCATGTATTCTGTATGCTATGCAACTTTTGAAAATGCGTTTTATGGGGTTGATTGGAACACCCACACATGCTGTTAGAACTCATCTTGAAATGTGCTGTTCATGATTAACCAATGTATTTTGTAAAACCTCAGCACCATAGCACATTTGAAAAGGCAGATCCCAGTGGATCCACCTGTCAAAGCTCATCTGGCCATGGCACTGGGCCCCAGCATGTCTGGGACCCAACCTGGATCTCCCTCATCCCCTGGTCCTGCACCAACTTCGAGTGGAACTGTCAAAGGGGATGGGGGCCCGTCCCCTCCTGGGAGTGGGTGTGGACAGGAGCCTGTCACCTGCAGTCAGGTCCAGGGTTTGGTGCACATCACCCTTTGATCTGAGTTCAGAGAGCAGCTGTGCCAGATTGAGGGCCGCCTGGTGTACCTTGAGGGGCAGGCCAACCCTCCTGTCCAGCCACCAGCATAGTCACCTTTGGGGCTGTGAAGGTGCAGTGGTGACTACCCATGAGTGGGGTTCTCAGTCCCACTGTAACCATTTGGGGGCCCATGGGCTTTGGATTACCCTATCACCCTCCCCGTCAAATGTGTTTGCCACCCTCATGTGTCATATACCTTCCCTGTCTGCTGTCTTGTCTGATTTGTCTGTCTCCCTATCTAACTTACCTCTGCAGATGTGCCTACAATCCTACCCCAACATCCCACTCTCACCTTAAAAAAAGAAAAGGGTATCTGTCCCCCCAAAAAAATATCACCCCTTACATAGCTGTCCATTATGCACACATGTCCACTAGACACATGTAATCCAGTCCAGTTGGCTTAACAATACATTTCTGTTGTCCTCACCTCTTTCTCTGGGGTTTGAGTGTCCAAGTTCACCTCCAAGTTCTGTACAAATGCACAGCTGTTGCTATATAAGAAATGGACAGTTATGGATCTTCCCTACATTCATCCCGCACATCCCTAGTTACCTTTCATATTGTTTTTCCCTCTACATGCCCCTTTTTCACCACTTTCCTATAAGCCATTTTTCTTTTCATTTAAAGAAAGTAGCATGGGTGTAAGCGGGAGTAAGTGAGTTTGAGTGATGCTGAGTGAAGCCAACACAGATTAAGCATCTGTATGGTTACCATATGTTGGCATCACTTAGCATTGTGCAAACCTACTCAAGTCTGCTTAAAGCCGCATAAAACTGCTTTAATCACTCTGTCACCATCAGCCACTGTTCTGCCTAGCAACAAAATAATTAGAACTGTCAAGTCTTGAACTCAGGGCCCTGTACACCATAGTCAGAGCACTGTACCACCACACCATTTGAGCTATAGGGATTTATGATGCTTTTCAAACTTATCATGCAGTAGATTCATTCAACACTAGGGAAAAGATTCTATAGAATCAGTCAGGTTTTGTGTATATACATATACACATGTATATTTGTATGGAGATGCATATATATGGAAAAGTATATACATAAAATATATAGAGATATACATATCAAATATATATGTATATATATATATATATATATATATATATATATATATATATATATATATATATATATATATATATATATATATATATATATATATATATATATATATATATATATATATATGCTGATAACATGTAGTGGAGTCATACCTCAGAAGCATACCTGCCAACCTCTTAGTGCAAGAAATCTGGCTGAAGGCTGTCAAAATGGGGGGAAAATGGGCCAAAACTAGGGACCTATTTTAAATATTGCTCTTATAAATGTAGAAATTTGCTAGAGTAATAGGGTTTGTTTCAGCATACATGTTCATAAAAATGTGATGTCTGAAACGGAAATGCATGTCATCATTTACTGGCAGAAATCTTTAGATTATCACGGTGATTTACCAGAGAAATAAAAATAATAAATCTGTAGAATAGATCACAAATATGAGCAATAAACCTGGGCATTCTGAAACAATCCGGCCAGTTGAGAGGTATGCTCAGAACCACTTAGTGCAACGAATGTGGACCAAGCCTGACAAAGTGGGAGAAGAAAGCCATGAAAATAAAGAAATATCTGAAATACTGGAGTAGATAAGCTGACACAGCGGATGCAGTAATACCCTGCTGTCTGTTCTAACATATATTAACTGAAATAGCACAAGTCCAACACTCAATTACTTCTCACTAGTTAGTGACTTAAATCCTGACATCATCCCACTGATGTGTCAGAAATACACAACATTTATAGGGGCCAGACAACAGTACATCCTACAAATATCTAGACATAACATTACATTAGGGGAACTACACTGAGCTGCTTAGCATGCCACCCAGTACCATCCAAACTACAGTCAGACTGACACAATGCTAACCCAAATCCACTATGGGGAATTACACATGTATTTCCAAATATATCAGGCACTACAGGGATGTCACAGCACTGAAAAACAGACACCAGTGTGAAAGTGCATACATACAACCAATTTCACCACAGTCACAGTGATGTACCGGTAAGCCAAATGAGCAGTACAATATAAGGACTACGTGAACAAAAACATCATGTTTGCCACTCACACACTACCCCTATATATACTGGCCCAATTCACAGTATAGTATGAATTCTGACCATGGTATGGGACATGTCTCAGTCTGCCCTACAAACATATACAACCAATAGACCATCAGAAACTGAAGCAGCATGCACAGTCAGGTAGAAAAGGAGCAATAGCACTTACATCTACCCCCTCCTTACACAGGTTAAATAACATTTACACACTAGACTGCTACCCAGTCCTGACAGTCTGTCAACAATCACCAGAAATACATAGACCTTTCAACTGTACAGAGTCTCACAGAATATTGAGGATTTGTCCTCTTATATAAGTCCTCTTCCACATAACATGTCTGGCATTCTGATACATCACTGGAATGATATCAGGAATGAGAGAATTAAACAATGATATACCATACCTATCACTTCTTACTGCATGACATCTGGACAAAGCCTGGCATACTTGGGGGCAGAGGCCCAAAAACAGGGGCATACTTGAAATATTGCTTTAACAAACTGAGAAAGTTGCTGGTGTGCAAGGTTTGTTGTAACATATCTTTTCTGAGGGATATGAAGTCAGAAACACAAATGGACATTACCATTTACTGACTGCAATCCCCAGAGTATGCTACTGATTTTTCAAAAACAAAAAATGTCTGAAAACACAAAACATAAGTGTCCAAACTCTGGCCTTTCTGCCATGTCCACACAAACCCTGTTAAACTAGCATTAATCCAACTGTATAACAGCAATACTTATATTCTGTCCCTATGTCTGGAACATTCTCCCCCATTTTGTTGGACTGTCTCCACAGTTTTCATTGTAATAGGTAGTTCCAACTACCCTCTGTGATGCTGTTGTTCACAGACCCCCATGAAGTCCTCCTCACAGGCAAGGAAAAGGGGCACTGCCTACATGAAGCACTCAATGATGAGTGTGTTGCCATGATATTGGTTATAGGAATAACAGCACAGCTGTTCAGCATGCAATTAGTAAGTGGGGAACACCAGCTGGTGCACAGGCCATCAGCTGCTCATGAGCATTACCTACAAAAGGCAAGCTGCTGCCTGCCTAGGCAAAACAGATGAACACCCTACATCTTGGGGAGAGAGAGACAGACAAAGAAAGAAAGAAACCAACAGAAATCAAAATCAGACCAACTATACTTGAAAAAAGGGCATGTCAAACAAGTAAGCATGCAATGAAATGCAGTAGAGGATATGTAATAATGGGAAATAAGAAGTTCAACAATATGTCTCAACAAGACTTGATGTGCTGATATATTGTTGATCAGAACCTATCTGCAGTGACATAGATCACAGCTCAGGCCCCTGAGTCACCACAGGAAAGGATGGCTCATTTATGACTACTACTGGAGTCTGTGTTGAACAATACTGACTGTGACACTGCAAAGCCAGCTACAGGTATGTTATAGATATACATGCGTTACTTGTGAACACAAGTATGATATACATGTTTATCTCAGAAATGTGAGAGACCTACCAGGGTATTTGCATAGTAAACTACTGTTGCAGATGTGTGAGTTGAACTGCATGTGATATACTGAGCTCATACCATTCAACTGTCCATTGTTATGCACACTGACCATATGTGTGCCTCATATTTGTAGTCATTTACTCATAGAGTTGTGTTATGTCTGGCAAATCATTGGCAAATCTGTGAAGACTGACATTACAACATCTACTTCTTTTTCTTTTTGCTGTTCCCATTAGGGGTCCCAACAGCAGGTCATCTGTTTCCATTTCTTCCTGTCCTCCTCCTGTCCTCTGCATCTTGCTTTGTCAGACCAAATACCTGCATGTCCTCTCTCACCACATCCAGAAACCTTATCTTAGGCCTTCCTCTTTTCCTCTTACCTGGCAGCTTCATTCTTACCATACTTTTCCCAATATACTCAGCATCCCCCCTCGGCACATGCCCAAACCAATGTAATCTTATCTCTCTGGCTTTGTCTCCAAACTGTCCAACCTAGGCAGACTCTCTAATATACTTATTCCTAATCCTGTCCACCCTTGTCACCCCCAGTGCAAATCTTAACATCTTTAACTCTGCCACATCCAGCTCTCACTCCTGCCTTTTTGTCAATGCCACTGTCACCAACCCATATAACATAGATGGTCTCACTACCCTCTTGTAGACCTTCCCTTTCACTTTTAATGGGACTCTGTCACAAATCACTCCTGACACTCTTCTCCACCCTCTCCATCCTGCCTGTACTCTCTTCTTCACCCCTCCTCCACACTTGTCATTACTCTGAACTGCTCATCCCAAGTATTTAAACTCATCCACCTTTGCAAACTCGACTCCATACATCCTCATCATTCCTCTATCCTCCCTCCCATTCACACACATATATTCTGTCTTTGTCCTGCTGACCACCATTCCTCCCGTCTCTAGAGCATATATCCACCTCTCAGGAGTCTCCTACTCTCACTACAGATCACAATGTCATCTGCAAACATTATAGTTAATGGGGACTCCTGTCTGATCTTGTCTGTCAATTTGTCCATCATCATTGCAAATAAAATAAGGTCTCACAGCTGATCCACGATGTAATCCCACCTCCACCTTAAATGCATCTGTCACTCCTGCTGCAGACCTCACCAATATCACACTACCCTTGTATATATCCTGTACCCCTCTTTCATATTTCTCTGCCATTTTTGACTTCCTCATACAATGCCACAACTCCTCTCTTGGCACTCTGTCATATGCTTTCTCTAAATAAACAAAGACACAATGCAACTCCTTCTGACCTTCTCTGTACATCTCCATCAACACTCTCAGTGCAAACATCACATCTGTAGTGCTTTTTCCTGGCATGAAACCATACTGCTGATCACTAATCATCACCTGCCTTCTTATCCTACCTTCCACTACTCTTTCCCATATCTCCATGCTGTGACTGATTAGTGTTATCCCTCTGTAGTTACTACAGCTCTGCACACCACCCTTATTCTTAAAATAGGTACCCAAACACTTTTTTTCCACTCCTCATGCATCCTCTCACTTTCCAAGATTTCTTTAAGCAATCTGGTTAGAAACTCCACTGACATTTCTCCTAAACACCTCCATGCTTCCACAGGTATGTCTTCTGGACCAACAGCCTTTCCATTCTTCATACTCTTCATAGCTATCCTTACTTCCTCCTTGCTAATCCATTGCAGTTCCTGATTCACCATACCCACATCACTCAACATTCTCTCTCTCTCTCATTCTCTTAATTTATCAGCCCCTCAAAGTATTCTTTCCATCTGCTCAAAACACTCTCCTCGCTTGTGAGTATGTTTCCCTCATTATCCTTTATCACCCTTATCTACTGCACATCATTCCTAGCTCAGTCCCTCTGTCTAGCCAATCAGTACAGGTTCTTTCCTCCATCTTTAGTGCCCAACCTTTCATACAACCCTTTATATGTCTCATCATTAGCCTTTGCCACCTCTCTCTTTGCCATGCACATCATCTCCTTATACTCCTGTCTACTTTCTTCATCTCTGACAATCCCACTTCTTCCTCACCAACTTCTTTCTCTGTATACTCTTATGTACTTCCTTATTCCACCACCATGTCTCTTTGTCCTCCTTCCTCTATCCAGATGTTACACCAGGTACCTTTCTAGCCATCTCCCTTACTAGCTCTGCTGTAATTACCCAGATATTCAGTAACTCTTCACTGCCACCCAGTGCCTGTCTTAACTCTTCCCTGAACTCAACCTCACATTCACCCTTTTTAGTTTCCACCATTTGATCTTTGGTGCTGCCCTCACATTCCTCCTTCTCTTCTTGATCACTAACGTCATCCCAAACACCAACATTTTATGCTGCCTAACTACACTTTACCCTGTCACCACTTTACAGTCTCCAATCTCCTTCAAACTGACCCTCCTGCACAGGATATAATCGACCTGTGTCCATCTACCTCTACTCTTGTATGTCACTCTATGCTCCTCCCTCTTGTTAAAATACGTATTCACCACAACCATGTCCATCCTTTTTGCAAAATCCACTACCATCTCACCTTCTGCATTCCTTTGCTTAACAGTCTACCTACCCATCAGTTCCTCATCCCCTCTGTTCCCTTCACCAACATGCCCATTGAAATATGCTCCCATCACCACTCCCTCACCTTTGGGTACAGTTATCACCACTTCATCCAACTCACTCCAAAATTTTTCTTTTTCAACCATTGCACACCCAACTTGCAGAGCATATGCGCTAACAACATTCATCTTTACACCATCAATTTCCAGCTTCATAAATATCACTCTGTCTGACACTCTTTTCACCTCCAAAACACTCTTGGCATGGTGTTCCTTCAAGATAACCCCTACACAATTTCTCCTCCCATCCACACCATGATAGAACAATTTGGACCTGGCTCAGTTACATCTAGCCTTACCCCGCTTCCATCTTGTCTCTTGCACACACAATATATCAACCTTCCTTCTATCCAGCATATCAGCTATCTCTGTCCCTATACCAGTCATACTGCAAACATTAAACGTGCCTACCTTCACAACCACAATCGTAGCCTTTCTCCTCTCTTCCTGCCATTTGAGTGTTGGTCATCTTCCAGGGTATGTCTGTGAATGCAAATGTTATTGTGCTATCAAATGACTTGTGTGTTACAGCAACATTAAGAAAGTGTCATTAATTTTGGCCCATCACCCCCATGTATGTGTGGCATCCTCCTGATGTCTTGCTCTAACAGGTTGAGAGGAATGACTGAGCAGTAGTAGTGTAAATACAGTATGCCATACTGACATAAAACAGAAATGTATATCAGGTATTACCTGTGGACACGCATGTATGAGTAGGAGTACCTGGCTGCATCATAACAACAGACATGGGATGCAAAATGTCAGGTAAATAAGCTGTACATGTTGTACACATGTGTAATCTTAGTTTCTGTCCATCCAACAGAGTTAGATTTCTACAGCTACTGGTTGTTGCATTGCCCTGACTCAAACATGGGTACTAGAATAAGCATGATTATCAGGTTGAAACTGGAGAGGTGCCCAACTGGGTTATGACCTTGTGTCCATGCCTACTAAAAACAGCTATATGACCATTTACATAGCTGTATGGACTCAGCTATACCTTACTTGTAAAAGCTGCCTCCACCAAGGTAGAGTAATGCCCTTTGCT
Source organism: Protopterus annectens (assembly GCF_019279795.1). NCBI lineage: Eukaryota > Metazoa > Chordata > Ceratodontiformes > Protopteridae > Protopterus > Protopterus annectens. Next base: position 798,220,326 of record NC_056732.1, on the reverse strand, counting down.
GGACAGCAGCAATACACAAACCACATAACTGGTCGCTATATTGGCTGTACAGGGCAAAGTAGGAGCAGGTATTAACTTGGCAGCAAGTCAACCTTTGTCTGAATGAGTATATATGGTCACAGCTGGATTACTGTAAGGCTAACTATGAGTACAAATGGGACACATCCACCAAGGGCAATCACAAGGTTGTCTTCACATATGTCTGCAATCTCAGAGGCAACAACTCAACCCACCCTGTAATGCTCAATCACACCACATACACACACACCATTGCTATAACCAACCTGCTGTAGACAGGTTTAGGGCAAACATTACTGCCCTGGCTTACTATCAGTATAGGTGGATATGCACAGCACCTGCACCCCCCTCATAATCAGGGAGCAGGTGCATACTGCCAAACCAAAGTCAACAAAAGCAAGTCTCCATGGAACCTGATAACATTCCTGTCCACATTTTACATTAACTCAGTCATACGCTTCCAGCTCCATTACATACTGTATGCAAGCAAAGCCTGTGCACCATTGACATCACATCTGCAAGGAAGATGGTCACTGTCATCCCGCTACACAAACATGAATGATGAATGGTGGTTTATGCAATCTACTGGCCCTCATTGGGGGGAACATGACACATCAGGACCAGGAGTGCAATGCAAGTTCATACTGTGCTAATAGATGACAGGGGTATGATGTGGCTGTAAGTGGTGGCTAATGATAGGCAATGTTGATGTGCTGGCTCTGTAAATAACTTTGGCCAATGTCTGAGGTGCTGTGATCTGTTTCCCTGTTTATGTCTTCCAGGTGACATGCAATGGCAGCCAGCATATACTGCAGCTGAAAATGCAGCCATCACCGATGCCATAATCCAGCACCATGGGGTGATGTTTGGCCGTAGCCAACAAAATCTGTGGGAGAAGACTGCCCTGTGGGATGACCTTGTCCACAGAGTTAACACCTTGGGCCACCATGGCTGCACATATGATCAGGTCAGGCATCGGGCAACTGACCTGATATGTCGTGCCTGGCAGACGACTGCCGCCATGGCCAGGGAATGTACTGCTACAGGTGGGGGTCCAGCCACACAGGTCCCATCTATGGCAACAGAGGAGCTCCTTGCCTACCTTGGGGCAGCCTCCACACAACAGCCAACACAAAAAGTCGTGGAGGTGGGTGGCACCCAGGCAACAGGTGAGGAGCATCCAGGTAAGGCCACAGTGTACATCAACTTAATCATTTAGCAGTCATATCATCTTCTATAGAGTATCTAGATGCATAGGTCAGTTCAAACTGCATTTATGGGTGGGGTTTAGTAATGCACATAAGTGCACATCTATGGTGAAGGATTGCAAATTGTGTACTATCAGAGTTTGTACTGTACATGTGCAGAAAAGTAGCGTTCATCTTGTACCAATGCCAAATGTGAGTGTGCTGACAATACCTCTCCCCCACAACTACATAGGTCCCTCTGGTCTGGATATAGGACAACAGCCTGAAGCTGGTGAGTATGGGATTTTCCTGTTGTGGCTCACCTGTACCCCAGGCATGTTAAAGTCATGCATTTGACCATGCATACAACTGTTACTCTGCCATATTGCAATATCTGCATGTTCACTTGTGGTGGGGTAACTGCGTTGCATCACAGTGGTCATCACAGGGGCCTATTTTCAGTGGGATGTCACATATCTGTACCATACCTGCCAACCTGTCTTTGCAAGAAATCTGGACAAAGTGACAAAATGGGGGGACAATGGCCTAAAACTAGGGACATCTTTTATAAATTAGTGTTATACAGTACATATAAATGGTGTACACACACCTATTAGAATGCCAGGTATTTGTGCTGTACAAAAATGAGAGCACAATAAAACATTTCCAAATCTTTCCAACCTTTCTTGTGACCTATAACCTGTACAATTCAATTGTAAAACAAACAAATCTGTTAGTGGAACAGTTATGACACATAAAAAATGTACAATAATCTAGATGCATACGTGAGCACAGGCTGAAGCCAATACTGTGTTGAAGCAGCTTTTGATATAATTACAGCATTATGTCTTCTTGGGTACACACCTGCTATCAATTACAGAGACTCTTTGATTAACAGCAAATAACAGTCACTGGTCCTACCAGGATTATCCTAACATTTGCTCAGTTGCATGCTACAGCAACAGCCATAGTTTGCATGCAGCTTACGAAGCAGCAAAGGGATCTCATCTGTGAAAGGTATCGGTCCAGAGAAGGGTACACATACACTTCTACAGCATTGCATATACCATAGAACACACCAAAGACTGTCATGAAATGGTGGTGAAAATATGGGGCAGCAGCGACATTGCAATGAACTGGACATCCCTCCAAATATGTGGAAAAGACAAGACCCAAACTGGTTAGGGAGGCTGCCAGGAGACCTACAGCAACACTAAAGAAGTTGCAGGAATCTCTGGCAAGTACTGGTTGTGTACTACATGTGACAACAATCGCCCATATTTTCCACATGTCTGGACTATGGGGTAGGGTTGGAAGATGGAAGCCTTTTCTCACACAGAACAACATCCAGGTCTGGTGAATTTCTCAAGAAAAATACACCAGGTCTCCCAAAAGCATGTGGGGAAATGTGTTATGATGTAATGAGACCACAGTTGCACTTTTTAGCCACAATACCAAAAGGTTTGTTTGGCACAATAACAACACTGTGCATCACTAAAAGAACACCATCCCCATGGTGAAGCATGGTGATGGCAGTGACCTGCTTTGGGGTTGCTGTTCATAAGCTGGAAGTGGGCCTTCAGCTAAGGTGGAGGGGGTTAGGAACAGTTCAAAATACCCATCCCTTTTGGCCCAAAATCTTCATGCATCTGCTAGAAAGCTGTGGATGAAGAGGAATTACATCTTTCCACATGACAATGACACATACCATAAAAGAAAATCCAAAAACAAATGTCTTCACTAGAAGACCGTCAGCATTTTGGAATGGCCCAGCCACAGTCCACACCTACATCCAATAGAAAATCTGTAGGGTGCCCTGAAGAGGCCTGTGCAGAAGAGATGCCCTCACAATCTGACAGAGTTGGAGGGTTCTGCAAGGAAGAGTGTACAATGATTGCTAAGTTCAGATGTGCCTTGCTGATACACACCTTCCCAAGAGGACTGACTGCTGTTATGAAATCAAAAGTTGGTTTAACAAAGTATTAATTTAAAGGTGTGCACAGTCAGGCAACCAGCCTATGGTATGCACTTCAACTTCTACATTACCCCTAACTGATGTCTTTGTTCCTCAATTGGATTGCAGAGGCTATAGGTCACATTAAAGGTGGGAAATGTTATCACATGATTTCTGTGGCCTCATGTTATATATCAGGCAAACCTGTCATGTTAACAGGGGTGTCTACACTTATAATATACACTGTAGTCTTAGAAGGTTGTTAGTGTAACCGGTTCTGTTGTAACAAACATGTACTGCAAGTTTTGAAGTGTGAAACTCAAACAAAATATGTTATTAATTATTGACAGCAGTCATCAGATTATCCCAGTAATGTGTCAGACAAACACGGGATTTATAAAGAACAGACTAGAAATATGAGCCACACATGTTGACATTCAGTGACACTCTGCACTGTTGAGAGGTATGTTCTGTAGGAGTTGCCACTGTGCTATACAGGTGAACAGAAATTATGTTTAGATGGGTGCAGTGTGTGCTACTTCAAGGTCCATCACCTACTAACACTACTCACGTATCACAGAGATGTATATAAGTAGTAGCATTAAGTAGAAAGGGCTGCACTGCATGATGTTGAGGGCCTGTCCAGGGTGTGTATATAGTGGTCTGACAGTGTTGTGAATGTTACCAGATGGCTATTGTGAAGTCTGTGTAATGCCTGTCTGCCACCTCACCTGCATGTGTGTGTGTGTGTGTGTGTGTGTGTGTGTGTGTGTGTGTGTGTGTGTGTGTGTGTGTGTGTGTGTGAGAGTGTGTGTGTGTGTAGCAGCAAACGTTATAGTGCAGGTATTCATCTACAAATGTTGTCTTCCCCACCACAGGTAGTCATGGTGGTCATGATCTCTCCCGTCAGAATCTGATGTCAGTGTCTCTGCAGACTCTGACAATGATGATGGTCATAGTCAGGTACAGGCAGGGTTGTCAGGGGCTGAATCTGTGCCATTGGTTGGCATCCCACAATCATCCACAATGTTCCTGCACACTGTCACAATGGCCAAACACACCCCATCCCCAGCAGCCACAGATGATGGACAGTTGGCATGTGGTGGCATGGAACAAGCTAGTGTGGTGACTATAGCAGGTGTGAGTGTAGACATTGGCCATAGCCAGAGTGCAGGTGAGGTCCCACACAGGTGGATGGACAGGGGTGCTCACAGGATAACTGCTGCTTGTTAAGGCGCTGTCACAAGTGCCACAGCAGGTGTCATCAGATGCATGTTTCTGGCTGTCATGGATGCACAGGTATGTAGTGAATGCAACACCAAACAAATACTAAGAGTGATAGATGCAAGTCTTCCTGATTTACGTGGCAACATACATGACCTTGTTGAGGCCACACACCAAAATACTGAGGTCATGAATAGACAGTGGGGTGAGACCTTGGCAATCTTCGACCATGGGCATGTCTATGCTAGAGCATGTGGTGGGAGATGGGTGTTGGCCACGTGGACGTAGGTCAACATCAACATCAGCTGAGAGTCTACAGGGCCATGCACCTTCAGACTCTCATTGTTGCAGTAATACCAGCACTACTGAAGAGGGTTGTTGTCCACATCACAACGGAGCAGGCCATGGGTATATGTCCCTGGCCAGTCCCATCAGGAACACGGATCCAGCAGACAGCAGTAACCATCAGGAAGCAGTACTGCACCTGGCCTTGAGACTGATGATACCAGTAAGACCCCTGGCAGGACCAGTTCATGTGTGCATGGCAAAAGGCAGTAAACTGGACACCCTGCCATGTACAGTCCACAGCTGTCCAACATAGGGTATCCACATGGCGTGACTGTGTGCAAACACACACACACACACACACACACACACACACACACACACACACACACACACACACATCTGTATCACAGGCAGTTCACCTCCAGACCCACACAGTACCTCTGGACAGCCCATCTATAGGATACCCACAAAACACACATACATGGCCCAGCCTAGGTCTCTGGCAAATCCACACCACTCCTTGTGCATATAATGATACCTGTGCTACATCCCTGTCATCCATACCATCGATGCAAGGACATGGTAATATGGGTCTGATGCACAGGATGAATGTAGTACAGTGTAGCTATGTAATACTATGTAAGGTGTTGTCTGCTTGCATTTATTATGTGTACACATAAAGGTGTATGTACCTTATTAGCCATGATGCATTATTGCTGTTAGTACCACTGACTGAATGTAGTCCGATATGCTGTATTCTGTTTGTGTTCCAGGTGTCTGCGTGTCTGCAGACTGTGGCCCTGCAAACTTTACCAACATGGAGTATGGCAGAGTGGAAACATATCGGCTGCTTCATAGCCAAGGTATAGCTTTATATGTACATTTACCAGGTGTGTATGCATGCAACAGTGCATGATGGATACTGTTTTTAGACAGTGTGACCTTGCATACATACACCTTGTCACAGACAGGTAGCCTTCAGACATGTCACATCAGTGTTGTGTAGTACCACAGGCTCATACATGCAGAACAGGTTATGGAGTACTCTCAGTAGGTCCCTCACAAGATTAGCCATTAGAGTGACCGCAAAAGATTCACCTGTCAGTACCTGTTGCCCCTGCCATTTCTTTCCCATACACTCAACCCTGATGCAGTTGGTGAGGGCATGCATGGTACTGTGAATGACAGGTTTGTGGTATGTATCCCTGAGTTCACAGGGTGGAACAGGGAGAAAAAATGGTATATCCTTTGTATAAACAAAGTAAAGACTGACACAGGGGATGTGCATACAGTAACACAGACACAGTTGGCAATAGACAGATAAGTAAACCTACATATCCACTTTAATCTACTATAGTGCTACATACACATGACATACTCCATGTAGATTGTATGCATGGGACATAACCCACTACCTCTTACAACACGTAATGTTGTGAATGCTTTCATGGATGGTGAGATATCCCATCAGAAATAGCAAATGAGGGGGCATGGCTAGCATGGGCACTGAGTAGCAGCAGAATTCACCAGCTCCACTGAAGATAATTTTCTACACTGGAATTTTGTCCTTTAATAAGAAAAAACTTGGATTTTTATACAGTATGTTAGATCTCAACTTCTTTTACAAGAAAATATAAAAAAAAAAAACGAAAGTGGACATATTTTCCAGTCAAAAATATACTTGGAAAAATCACAATTCATCTGAAGTGAATTCCATCATGAATCACACTAAGACAGGCAGTCATGATTCCAGTATGAAAAGAGACTTACAAACTCTAATATCTAACATTCAGGACTTAACTACAAAAATTGATAAAATTGACTCAAAAATAGGCAGCTTTAAAGAAAAAGTTACTAAACAAATGGAACTACTACATGATGATTTGAAGCTACAGAAAATCCAAATATCTAGTATAGAGGAATCCTTAAATGACATGGATGGCAGAATTCTGGAGAATGAAAACAATGCTGAATTTTTACTTAAACAAAACACTATGTTACAAAGCAAGTTGGATGATCTTGAAAACAGATCCCATCTAAACAATCTAAGGATTTATGGACTCCCTAAAAACATAGAGGGCAATAACATGGCAAGTTTTCTTAACACTTGGATACCTAAAATACTTGTCTTACCAGAAGCTTTGTCTTTTGGAATAGAAAGAGCACACCGAGCACTAACTGCATTAAATAGCACTAACAGAAAGCAACCCAGATCAGTTATTGTAAAATTCCTGTCTTCAACAGATAAAGAATTAGTATTAAAAACTGTTTGGTCTAAGTCTCCTCTAAAATACAGTGACTCAATAAATTGTTTTGATAATGACTACTCAACACAGGTTATTACCAAGAGAAAAGTATTCTTACCATCGATTAAAGAACTGAAGAAAATACAAATAAAGACTCACCTTTTGTTTCCTGCAAAGTTGAAGATCTTTCTTCCAGAGGGTCCCAAAATGTTTGATGATCTGGATTCTGCACTGCCCTTTGTTAAAAATCATAAAATATTGGAACAATTAGAAGAAATGGAATGAGCTAATTCTTCTCTTAAAAGATTGGCATTTAATTACACATGAAAAACTAATGAAAAACAAAAAGAGACTGAAAAGTAAATGAACATAAAATATACTTTTCTAATACAATGTCTTGTTGTTTTGGACTTTAAATTGTTAGCAAATCTTTACAGTTATGATCTATTAACAAGGTAAGCCCATCTTTTCATTTGTTATGTTAAGTATACATAATGTTTACATCTATATCAAAATTTGAAATTAATCATTATAATACTGCATATTACTTCTCTTTCTTACAAATACACATTATTACTCATCTGCTATTAGCAAATAATATTACCCCTATAAAATAAATCAAAATAGTATGGCATTTTTCCCAAACTATAGTAATAATTTAGATATTATAGGTCTTTAATATATGATTTTAACTTGATATAGCCAGAATACAGTAAACTATTTATATAACAGATTTTCTAAGACACCTCTAATATATTAATAACAGCAAGGCAAAATATGTTATGTCTAATTAAGTAATCCCCTATGTATAGTGTCTTTTACAGATATAAATCCAAGATAGAACATATGTTATGGCTTTTAATGGACAAATGCCTATTTGGGAAGTGCTGTCTGTATGTGTTTTTTTTTTTTTTTTTGGTCTATGGATAGAAATGCAATAACTATGGTTCCGATGTGTGTTGATAATCTTTAACATTATTTCAAATGTTTTGGTTATGTTGTTTTCTGAAAAGGACATACATGTTTTTTACACTGTGATTTTGCTTGGTTGGGGCCCATGAGGCTCATAACTATTATTTTTCCTGTAAAGAGAAGGGGAAAGAAAGAAAAAAAAGGCTTGTTAACATATTATGGCTGATTTTCCCATGGATTACATCTAAGAGACTATTTTACTCAATAATTACCTTGCGACGATCATCTGTGAGCTTCAGCCATTCCCAGACCTTGTAGCTAGCTAAGAAATCTTCTCCATGTCATTTTTTCGCATTTTCAGATATGCGAAGCACCCAGTTGACATCAGCACTAATGGACAAGTGCATACAGGTAGTGGAAAGCTCGATGGAGGCCGAGAAGGGACTGTAATCATTTAGTTTAAATAATAGCAAGCACAACAACTCAAACTATTGCATTAAAGGTCGCTTGTAATTTAAAAATAATGTTAACAAAGGAGCAGCTATACTTGATTCTCTGGACCTATAAACTGCACAATTAATGGGAAAAGAAGACTAAAAGTGAGTAATTGGAAATGTAATATCAATTTACAGAATAATGTTATCTGCAACACTCACCTATAATGTCACTGTTGTTGCCAGATGTTTACAAACTTAGTTAATATAGTTTTAATAATAATTCAATAAGGTATTTAGTTGAAGCTAACTCGGGTATAATGATTTATGCTGACAGCTTTGAGTATTGAATAGAGGACTACTTGATGGATTTCTAGTTAGCTCCTTTCTATCTAACTGAAGTGTGTGTTTATCTCTTTGAATAACATGTACTGATGTTTTGAAGCATTGAAAATTCTTATTGACTGTGGCAGATTTAATTTTAATTGAGATATAAAGGTCTTATAAAATAACGCCTCACACAGAAGCAAGAAATATTTCATTTATCTGTAGTATTTCTGTATCTCTAACACCTATCAGGTTACACCTGCTAGAAAACATATTGTATTAGATCAAATGGCAATGCTTCTATCCATTACAATATATTTACTGTTTGTCTAAAGCCCCCCCCCTTTTTTCCCATCTCCTCTTTCACTTACATACATATATTTGTGGGAAAGGAGACACAACGTGATTAATGAATTTATATTTGATAAGTTACAATACTTATGTTAACATAATCGATCTAAGAAATTTGTTTCTGACTGTATAAAACCTTGTTTGAAGAAAATTATCAGTATGAAATAGTTTAATAACTGTTGATAGATATTATTATCTTACTGTACTATGTTAAGTGCAGTTAAATAGTAATTAGTCAACATAGACAGTCTTATATTATCCTTATGATATATATTAGAGACCAGCTAATACTTTTTCTATATTTTATACATTCACAATAATTTACATTGTATTTCATTTTTGTGATTAACATATTATATCAGATGAAATATATCTAGTTAAATCTTAATAGGTTTAAGTTAAAATAATCTCTAGTTTTATATCCAGTCACTATTACTTAATACATATTACTGGTGGTAGTTGTGTTCTGTTGCTACTGTTTAAGGATTTGATCTCAGTGGCAAATGTCATTGAGACAGAGAGTTTATAACTCCAGACGGGGAGCTATATTGTGTTTTTATAATCTGAAATATATGTTCATTGTTAAAAAACAGTTTCTTTTGACATCCATTTTACTGTATCCAAACAGAATTATAAGTTACAATGCTTATAATATATGTGTTTCCCACAATTAATTAATGTATAATACTTGCAGAATGAACAAGTCTTTGGTTGGAAAGAGATTCTCAAATTACAGATATTGTATTGACATGTTATTAATTAATCACACACTCATACCTACATAACATGACTATTTTAAAAAGCATATTGATTAATGTAAATGGTCTAAATAACCCTATTAAAAGAGGTAGTTTGTTTAAATATCTAGCCCCTACATAAACCAAACATAATTTTTTTTACAGGAAACTCATTTAATAAGAGATAATATTAAATTCTTGAACACAAATCAATATACAATCATCACAAGCTCAGTATATACAAAAAAGAAAAGGGGGTTGCAATTTTATGGGACAAATCACTTCCTTCACCAAGAATAATTAAAACATATCAAGATAACAAAGGATTGTTATATTTAGCCATAACTGAAATAAACAAAAAAACTATATACATTAATAAATAATTATTGGTTACCGGGAATAGGTACTAATACTATCAAACAACTTTTATCCCAAATAATATCTCAGTCTGAGGGAAATATTATCATGGCAGGAGACTTCAATTGTATTTCAGATTTAAAAGATACAACCACTTTAGCAAATAGAAAAATTACCCCTCAAGCAAAACTATTAATAAAATTTATAGACTCCTACTTGCTCAAAGATAAATTTGACTTCACAGATCATAGCTCTCTACAATACATATTTTATTGTAATAGACACAAATCATATTCCAGAATTGATAGAATACTATTCTCCACACAAATTATACATGATTTAAATAACAACAAAATAATTTCTTGTCCAATCTCCGATCATAATTCTATTATATTTGAATTAAATACTAACAACATTCCCAACACACAAATAAAAAGAATACCTGCATATCTTACCCAACTTAAAGATTTTCAGTCATTTTTAAAAGAAGAAATACAACATTTTATAGATATAAACTCAGCATCTAATACTCATGACATATATGTTTGGGATGCACTAAAAGCTTACCTATACAGACAAATTAACAAATGGTATTACAATAACAGGAAAACATGGGATAAAGATATATAAACATTACAGAACAAACTTGATATATTGCATCTCAACAATAGAGATAATCTCACTTCTAAAAACATTAGGGAGGAAATAAGCAAATTAAATTAAGAATATAGAAACACACTACATCACAATACAATGATTACATTAGAAAAATATAAATTTCTTGCTTATTCATTAAATCCTAAACATTTAACTAATGTCAAAAATAAAACTAAAAGAATGAACAAACATAATCATATCAAAGAAATATACTCCCTGAGGAAAAAGAAAGAAGTATATAGCATACAAGATATAACAGAAGAATTTAGAAGTCACTTTCATACAATCAATCAATCTACACATAATATAGAAAGTAAAGACAACATTAAGCATTTTATTAATAAAAATCTTAATAATAAACTTAATAAACAACAAATAGAACTCACTGATAAACAGATCACCCTAGCTGACAAAGAAATTCAAATTAATAAGCTTAAACAAAATAAGGCACCTGGAAATGATGGTATCATACCAGAAATATACAAAGCTATGCCCAAATAAGCTATTTTATTACTTCATAAAGTATATAGCACAGCTCAAAACAACTTCATAATACCCCCATCATGGAAATATACATTCATATCACCCATCTTAAACCATAACAAGGACCCTAAATATTGTTCCTCTTACAGACCTATATCTTTATTAAATACTGATTATAAGATGTTTATGGACATATTCACTGAAAGACTTAAAAAGTTTTTACCCAAATTAACAGATGGGGATCAGACAGGTTTTGTAGTCAATAGAAACATTTATAGCAATATATAACGAACATTAGCCCTTTTTGATTTCTCAAAAAAAGAAAAAAAAAGAAACTAACTTTAATTAGTTTGGACATAAATGCCACTTTTGATTCAATTAATTGGGATTACTTGTTCACATTATTAGACTGCTTAACTTTTTCATATAATTTTATTAATCTGCTAAAACACTTATATGACTGTACTTTTGCATATATCAAATTAGATTCATATACTTCAAATAAAATTCCTATCATAAAAGGTACCAAGCAAGGTTGCCCACTATCTCCATTGTTGTTTACAATGATAATGGAACCATGGGCTAATGATATTAGGAATAATAATAAAATAGAGGGTTTAGAGCTTGAAAAAGATATAACAGCTAAAATTAAATTATTTGCAGATGATGTTCTCATCTCTACAAAAGGAAATGATTCTTCAATGTCAGCTCTATTTGATTCAATTAAAACTTTTCAAAAGATGTCTGGGCTGTCTTTTAATGACAACAAAACTAAAATACTACCCATATACTCAAATACAAATGACAAATCTTACTATAACACTCAGCAGTTAACTATTATAGATCAAATTACTTATTTAGGAATAATTCTAGCTAAAAACATTAAAACAATAATACAACTAAACTATAATAAGTGTTTTGAAAATATTCAAAATCTATTTTTAAAATGGAATACAATAACTTTCACTACAGAAGAAATATTAATTATTATTAAAATGATTATTCTACCCAAAATATTATATATTATACAATCTATTCAAATACTCCCTTCAAAAAAAATTATTAATAAGTTAAATACTTTAATATTAAAATTATTTTGGTCCAGAAAAAAACAAGAATATCATCAACATCAAAACAGTTGGGACAATAGTTGGTTAGCATTCCCAGATCTAAACCTTTACTCTATTATCTCAATAATCAAAACAATTACACAACTTTTAGATACTACATACTCAGCTAAGTGGAAACTGCTATGGGCTTCATCAGCAATGCAGCTAATGTCCAGACCATCTACACACAAATTAGAAATAATAAGTAACCCTATTTTATGGATTCTAAAAGATTATTTTACTATACACATAACTCTCAATCATACTACTAGCTACATTCATAATATTATAACAAATTTTAAAAATGATATATATATAAACACCCCAGATTCAAATAATGCTTTTTTATTATTAACTTCAGACATAAATAAAATTACCATATTTAAACATAATGATCTTAAGTTTTGGTTCCAACTAACATCTGGATATAAAACCAAATCAGTTGAATACATAATACAGGAATATCAAATAGACAACCCAATGTGGCTGGATATGCAAATACTTTTACTAACTCTAGCTAATAGATTAGAATTGATATAATCAATTACTAAACATGAATCCAGTACTTTACTATACCATTTTCAGTCAATCTTGCTTCATAAACATACATATCCTGGCAAACTTTATTTTATTTATAGAACTATAAGAGAAGAAACTTTCAGTTGTCCACAGAATTTCTGGAACTATTTTTACTCTATCAATAATAATCTTCCAACTGATCTAGATAAAACAAACATCTTACAATCAGCAGGAAAAAGTACTTTATCATTGAACTGGAAATTATACATGTGGAGATATATAAACAGATCATTCTATACTCAATTAATGGATAAAATAAACAAAAAACAAAATATCTGTAATGAACGTAAATCAAATATAGACATAAACTGGGCACATATGTTTTATGAATGCCATACCTTAAATACTTTTTGAGGAAAAATAAATGACTTACTACAGGCATGTTATTCAAACAATTTCACATTAAATAAATCTCTGGTTATATTTAATACTCCTGTTCCACAATGTGTCAGAAAAATAAAGTATCCACTATTATGGGCAATACTGGTGGTAGTCAGAAAGACCATAACAAAAAATTGGATTTCAGAATCTCCTCCTTCATTTTCTGAGCTCATGAATTTGTTAAATGTAGTATGCCAACTGCAATTAAAAACTATAAACTTAAGGACAACTAAAAAAACATACAATCATCAGTTGTGGGTTAATTTGCAAAATTTGTTGAAGAAGAACGAATCTCTGTAACAAATTACATCAGTTTGTTTCTTTCATAATGACAATATACTTTATAATCAGATAACAATAACACACTGTAAATATATTAATGGATGTCTATGTAAATACTTTAGTTGGTTCAGTTCTGTTAGTTTGGTATATATCAAATATGTAATTTATATAATGTAATTTATATATGTTAAAGCTTTCCGGTTACAGTTTTTACTATGATTTCATGTGATTGTTTATAATTTTGAAATTATTAAAATCAATAAAATTATTTTGAAAAAAATGAAATAGCAAATGAAATCAGCTATTGCTCCTACAAGCCTGGACAAGTGATAGGGTAGCAGATGTTGTATCAGCATGATGTTTCAGTCACGTATGATATCTGATGCTGGCATGTGTGTCATTACAGTAACTGTGACCTATTTGGCAACAATAACACTTAACTTATCAATTGTTAGGGGATAAAGACTGCATATAAGTTGCAAACATAAAGATATTCCATAGATATCTGCACAGATGGCTGCTATGGCCTGTACAATGGTTTAACATGCTGCATGTGAGGGAGATGCCATTAACACACTATATAAAGTAATGCCATTGGGATGTGGTAAACAGGCATGGATGGTACAGACATCAAAATGGTGTACCCCACACAGGATATGATTCTCACCCAAACACACACTCTACTATAGTATTAAGCAGTTGTCAGACACAGCACGGAGCTTAGATTATTTCATCTTGTCCCAAGGTACTTCTAAGGTGAATGACATCAGCAGGCCTTGTAAAGTAGGGTGATGGGAAGTGTACAGGGTGGTATACACACACACACACACACACACACACACACACACACACACACACACACACACACACACACACACACACACACACACACACACACACACACACACACACACACACACACACACACACACACTTACTTGCTAGTATTGAGATTAGAACCCCTGCCTATCTAGTGATTTGTACTATAGTGTTACACAGTTATCACACAAGTTACAGTGCTTACTGGGCTGGCAAATGGCCAAAGGTGCTGATAAGGGGAATAACATCAGCAGGACTGATAAAATAGAGGACTGGTGGGAAACTTATCAAAATACTTCTTACAAACATACACATTTACACACACACTTTTCCAGATCTGAGAGTAGAACCACTGCCTAGCTAGTGATTTCTATAATTGTGTTAAGCAGTTATTGCATGCATTACAGAGCTTAAGGGCTGACAACTGGCCAAAGGTGCTGATAAGGAGAATGACTTCAGCAGGACTGATAGAGTGGGGCACTGGGAAGTGTTGTGTGGGAATGGCCTAAAACTGTTTCACCTACAAACAATTGCACTCCAACAGTTCAAGCCCAGCAAGGCTAGAGAAAATACCAGGAATAACGGATTAACCACTGAACGTTTCTTTTATTACTGACAATTGCTACTGAGACAAAACTTGGTTTAGCGCTTTCATCTAGATAACTAGATTTCCTCAGAACAAATAATACAGAATCCATGACACTTAAATACTAAAAAATTCCGCCCTTTTACATCAATTAATCAATTAAATATGTTACATCACTATTTAAAATTTAAAGAGAAAAAAAAACTTTTCTCTTGTTAAAAAACACTTTACAAAAGTTGTTTTTGTATACAACCATATGACTAGCTGCTATCATTCCTAAAAATATATGACAATTAAAACACATTCAATATTTATCTATCAACACATATTGTACTAGTAATATACATCAAATGCTGTGTGTTTAATAATTTAAAATATATTTCTACACCTATTATTTGCCCTTCCTTCTTATAAGGTGTGCTAGTTATGTCACCTACAGTTTAAACAAACTTTTTCACCTATCACATGCACTTAATACTATCCTAAATACACCTACACAAACTATTCTTGCAACCTTTGTTTTAGTAAAACAACATAATATGTAGACCAATGTATAATATAGTGTATGTCTAAAAGCACACAATCTAGTAAATTGTATACTATATATAATGCTAGTCAATTCAACACATATACCTAACTATACATGAGAATATGTATTTTGTTATATCCTTACTAGTGGTTTGGTGGGAATAACTTCATTTAGTCCCGGATGTGTTGCTGCATCCAATTTTAACTGCCATTTTATTTCCTTTTCACTAACAATGGATTTAATATTTCCTCCCCTGGGATTAGGTACAATCACCTCTAGTATTCCGAATTTAAAACCTACACATCCTGGGCTGTTTAATATATGACGACACAATGCATTATTAGTATCCTGTTTATTAATACAATAAATATGGTCATATATTCTATTTTTAAGAAAGCGATCTGTCTTTCCTACATAATAGCTTTGACAAGTATCACATATAGCTAAATAGACTAGATGTTTTGTTTGGCAACTTCCATATTTAAAGATTATCTTAGTCTTTATCTTATTTTTTAAAATAATAGTATTGCCCTCATATATATATCTACAAGTTCCGCCTACTAAAAACAACGTATTAGCGTCATCCCGTTCCTCATTAGGCCAAGCGAGCGAGGAGGAGATCCCGAATGGGCAGAGAAGAACGTCGTCCCCATTTATGCTGAGCTGTACGCCGAGGAAGGATACGCATCAGTATGTAGAAACCAAACAGACATCATTTGACTTTAATCCAGCTACAGGGAACCAAGAAGAAGAGATTTATTTGATTTCAGGGGCCAAACCTAAAAGACAACAACCGGAAAGGACATATGGCGGAAAGGATAAATCCAGCATTACCGCCAAACAAATACAAAAAGGTACTGTACACCAATTTTCCCATTTGGGAAATCAAGATAAAATAGACAACTACAATGTTGAGAACTTTATGTACCTACCATTTGATTTTGATGAAAAAAGTGAAGTAAAGAATAACTTAAATGATGATGAAGAACATTATAATTCCCTGAAACATATGATTTTTGGTTTTGGGAACAAGCTGACTAAAATATAGGCAGTACAAGTTGATAATATGTATTTGCGAAAGTGTATGAATAGTAATATAGTCCCAATGGGTCTCCGTTTTTTTAAGGAACCCATGGGAATTGAGATGAACACTGAGAATATAAAATTGTATAATAACATGTTTAATGATTTTGGTAAACAATTTATGCAATTTATTGTAAGTAATAATGACTTGAAACTAGGTACATTATTAAGTGAAGTTGAAATTATGGATAATGCAATACGAAAAGACATACTTTTCCCTCAATGGGAAAAACGTTTTTATAAACAGTATGATTATGCTGAAAATACAAGTAAGAAAATGTTTGAAAAAAAGTGTAAGAAATTAGAGAGAGATGTGAAACAGTATGAGCAAGGGATAGCATATAAATGGAATATTAAAAAAGTTAAAGAAAGTCATAGGGAAAATGTAAGCGAGAGTAATCAAAATGATTTGTATTATCACAACAATGAAGATGTTTTTTTAGAGCAAGGACAATGAAACAAATGGCAAACAGTAAACCGAAAGGGGAAAGGACAGAACAAGTGGAACAGATACAGGAAAATACAATAGATTTAATACAACAAACAAGTGTTTCCAGTAGTATAGCAATAGGATCCTGTACAATTGATACTGATAAGCACGAAGGGGGGTCTTACCCTTCACTTATATCCACCTATGGAGAAGTTAAAATGTATAACTACAGCACATATGAAGTGAAACCAGAACTTGCATCCATATTTTCTAAAGGGATGAAATACATACCAGATAAATCCCTGGATTTAATAGATACAGTGGTGGAAGTGAAACTATTTCTTAGAAAGATAAATTTAGGGGTATTTTTCCATGATAAAATTTCCCCTATAAATAATACAATGGATTTAAGAAAGAAGAGCTCTTTTACGCCCCCCCCCCCCATGGCAAAAACATTAGAATCATTTGAAAATGTGATTAACAAGGAAATATATAAGCTATATAATAAACATAAACACAATAAGAACGATTACATACAGCATAAAGAAGTACAATCAATAATAGATTCTATTAGTACAGAAAATGTTAGAATTATGGTGGCAGATAAAGGGGGAGGAATTGTGCTGTATGATCAAGAAAAATATAGTAGTAAAATATTTGAAATTCTTAATAATACTCTGCAATATGAAGAATCATCCTTAAATCAGGTAAATATAGCACATAGCAGAATTGACTCTTACCTTGAGGAATACCTATTGGAAAACAGAATTGATGAAGAACTATACAAATATTTAAAAGTTGAATTTCCAATATTGGCAACCATAACAGGGATTCCCAAAGTGCATAAAAATCCCATAGAACCACCTTTCAGACCTATAATATCAGGTAGTGCTAGTAAAACATTTCCTTTTGGAAAAGTGGTGGATAATAAATTAAAACATATGTATAATAAAATTACGCACATTATGAAAGACTCATGGGAATTTTTGGGAATATTCAAGCAAGAATTGTGGACCCCAGATGTAATATTTGTTACAACAGATATAAAAGATCTTTTTTCATATATTCCAAAGAATGAAGGAAAGCTTTATTAATAGTTTAAATAAATATAGTGGTTTGAAACAACATGAAATTTCCTTGTTAACATAATTTATGGATATAGTATTAGACCATAACTACATTTTCTTTGAAGGAGAGTATTATAGACAAATTTCTGGAGTGGCAATGGGGACAGCTTGTGCCCCTATGTATGCCAATATGGTTCTCCTTGATTGGGAAATGGAGTACATACTAAATTCCATTTGGATGAGTTACATTAAAACATACGTCCGGTTTTTGGACGATATTCTTTTACTATGGGCAGGTAATACCGATGAATTAAATAAATTTATTGAGTATATAAATGGAACAACAAGTTATCTTAAATTCACACATCAGTATGACATCAAAGGGATTAATTATTTAGACGTATATGTTTATAGTGATGGGCACTCCTTCCAGTCCAAAATATATAGGAAGGATACGTACAGCAATGGATATTTGCACTTCAATAGTGCCCACACATACAGGGTTAAATATAATATAGTTAAAGGTCAATGCATAAGGGCAGCTAGAATTACATCTGTTAGGGACAACATGAAGGAAGAATTGACCTTTATAGGTACATTATTTAAGGAAAAAGGCTACCCGGAAAAAATGTTAAATGATATAATCATATACGTATCTAGTGAATGGGGAAAAAAATACCCACCGTTATTGGGTACTGGTATATGTAATAGCAAAGAGACAAATGCTTATACAAACAATTATAAAAAAGCGTGTATTGTAAAATATGGAAAACATACAAATGAGGTTAAGGAAATTATCAGTAAAAACTGGAATATACTAACAAGTGATACAATGATAAAAGACAAAGTACCATCTAAGCCCCATTTTGTATATAAAACAGGGAATAGTTTAAAAAGAATTATAGAAAAGAAACAAAATCATTACAAAGGTTACACAAAACAAAAAAGTGGTACAATAAGATGTGGGTGTTGTAACTTCTGTAGATATATATATGAGGGCAATACTATTATTTTAAAAAATAAGATAAAGACTAAGATAACCTTTAAATATGGAAGTTGCCAAACAAAACATCTAGTCTATTTAGCTATATGTGATACTTGTCAAAGCTATTACGTAGGAAAGACATATTGCTTTCTTAAAAATAGAATATATGACCATATTTATTGTATTAATAAACAGGATACTAATAATGCATTGTGTCGTCATATATTAAACAGCCCAGGATGTGTAGGTTTTTAAATTCGGAATACTAGAGGTGATTGTACCTAATCCCAGGGGAGGAAATATTAAATCCATTGTTAGTGAAAAGGAAATAAAATGGCAGTTAAAATTGGATGCAGCAACACATCCGGGACTAAATGAAGTTATTCCCACCAAACCACTAGTAAGGATATAACAAAATACATATTCTCATGTATAGTTAGGTATATGTGTTGAATTGACTAGCATTATATATAGTATACAATTTACTAGATTGTGTGCTTTTAGACATACACTATATTATACATTGGTCTACATATTATGTTGTTTTACTAAAACAAAGGTTGCAAGAATAGTTTGTGTAGGTGTATTTAGGATAGTATTAAGTGCATGTGATAGGTGAAAAAGTTTGTTTAAACTGTAGGTGACATAACTAGCACACCTTATAAGAAGGAAGGGCAAATAATAGGTGTAGAAATATATTTTAAATTATTAAACACACAGCATTTGATGTATATTACTAGTACAATATGTGTTGATAGATAAATATTGAATGTGTTTTAATTGTCATATATTTTTAGGAATTATAGCAACTAGTCATATGGTTGTATACAAAAACAACTTTTGTAAAGTGTTTTTAACAAGAGAAAAGTACTTTTTTCTCTTTAAATTTTAAATAGTGATGTAACATATTTAATTGATTAATTGATGTAAAAGGGTGGAATTTTTTAGCATTTAAGTGTCATGGATTCTGTATTATTTGTTCTGAGGAAATCTAGTTATCTAGATGAAAGCGCTAAACCAAGTTTTGTCTCCGTAGCAATTGTCAGTAATAAAAGAAACGTTTAGTGGTTAATCCGTTATTCCTGGTATTTTTTCTAGCCTTGCTGGGCTTGAACTGTTGGAGTGCAATTGTTATATACAGGAATTCTTTTTGGGTATTAGTCACCTACAAACAAATAAACACACACTCCCTTACTCTTGCATGCACAAATGTCACACACATACACAGATGTCAGTATTGAGATTAGAACCCCTACATATCTAGTTATTTGTACTATAGTGTTACACAGTTATTGCATGCACCATAAGGCTTGTAGAGGTGATAGGTGTCCAATGGTACTTCTAAGGTGAATGACAGCAGCAGATCTTGTGAAGTAGGGCAATCTGAAGTGTACTGAGTGGAAACAGCCTCCTAATACTTAGACCTATGGACACACACACACACACACACACACACACACACACACACACACACACACACACACACACACACAGGCAAGTGATGTGATATTATCAACCCAACCTCAGTACTATTACACAATGGGGCTCACCTTTTATGTTGGCATGTGCAACTGTTTACAGCTGTTATGCCACTGTCCACAGCAGGACATCAATGTATGCCATTCAGGGTATCCATGTGTGTGACTAACTGTGTGTCCCTCTGTGTCTCTCTCTCTCTATCACTGTCTTTGTCTGTCACTTTCCCACATCTATGTGTGTGTATGCTTGACATATGTTATCTGTTGCCCATATATATGTCTGTGTATCACACACAACAGATGCAGATATATCAAGTATGGGCCAACTACAGCTAGCTGACGGTAATCCTGTCTGGTGTGTGTGTGTGTGTGTGTGGGGGGGGGGACTTAAGGTATACATAGTTGTCTGTATGCACATGCATATATACACAATACAGTCATATAGTCCTATGTGGGTTCCAACATGTCCTGTGATTCTCAAAGTGTAGGAGCATGCCCAGTGTGACCTTCTATAGTTAAAGTGGGACTCCATTCCAGAGAAAAATGTACTCCAGTCCTGGGTTTTGTGTGCTTCAGTCATGCATCTCAGGAGTACACAGGACTTTCCTCGGGGTACTGGTTTTGTTTAGCAGACATTTTCTGACATATCTGTAGTCTGACACTACAATGTATTGTGTCATTACTTAGGGCTAGACATCCTCAGATCATCACAGTGCTTTAACAGAGGAATACTAGTTGTATGATGCATAGACCAATATTAGGGGGCAGCTATGTACATTCTTGCCCAACAAGACCAATTGATAGGTGTGGCTACAGCCAGTTGAGTGATGGCATGCTGTGTAAACTGTCTAACAACTTGGTGATATACTGGCTGGGGATCTCCTGCTTGAGTGGTATCTTTCTCAGTTGAGATGTTATACCCTTGTGTGGCCATACCTCTCACTATTACATTTTTTGGCAGGTTTCATCCTGTCTATGTAAACTTGTGTTTTTATGGCAAGCTAGTTACTATAATTGAAGAGTGAAGTTACAAAATAATGGCAGGCGTTACTGTTTCAGACTACCTAACATTCAGACAATTCCCGCTACTGCACAATCCTCACCCTACCAACTTTCTCAGTATGTAAGGGCAATATTTACAACACATGCCTATCATTGTGCCTTTGTTCCACTTTTATTTCTGTCCTTGTCCAGATGTCTTGCTGTCAGAGGTTGTGAGTTATTGGTGTGGGTACAGAGTGCATTCTCCTGTGCAGGCATGGCCATTATATGTAAAAGCAAACATTAAAAAAAATAATTATTGAAAATAACCACTGGCAACAGTACCAAAAAGCACTATATTTACAAAAGCCTTATCACCTCAGCTACACAGCCTTCAAGAAGTCCATTATATGTGTAGTATATTCCACATAGCACTGTGACTTCCAGGTATGTCAGTGGCAGAGCAGTAGGTGTCACTGACATGCATAATAGTTGCCACTGCAGTTATTTGCACATGGCCCTGTCAAAGACAGCACTGTGCCTAGGACACTACAAGACAACTGCCAGGAGAACGTGCTGGCCAGATCCTGACAGTATTAACCACACATAAACATAGCAAATTGACCCCTTCATATTATGGACATGCAACATGTTTTCATGTGTATTGGGAAAGCCCTGCCAATGTGTGCTATGCTGCTATTTCCCTGCAAACATACATGTTACTGCATTTCTGTGGGTATATGGGTGGCACACCGGTCAACTGTACACATTTGCACAGACTGTGCTGATATTTGCTTTACATTTTGGTTCCATTTACTATACTATTGTTACCTGTCTTGAAGACTAGAGTCATATCAGTAAAGACCACAGGTCAGATTGTAATGGCATACATTTAAGTTTCAGACGTCTTACCTTTCAAAGCCTTACTGCAACTGGGAGACCTGCTGTGCTATCACTGTGTGAGTCTGTAGGGGGGTATTTCAACATTTCCACCATTTGTGGGCCTTTGCCAGACATTTCTGTCTGGTGTTCAACAGCTGACTTGCTGTGTGGGTCTGAGGGGTGGGTATGGGACCTCCACACTGACATCCATGCCAGTGAGCTATTACCCACCCCCCCAGTTGGTTGTCCCCACACATATACTGCAGTGGGATTTGCCACCTTGGGTGCTACTGATTAGTGTGGGGAGGCCAGTATTGGGAAGACATTTCCTGGTGTCCTACATAGCTGTCAGTTGTCTGCTGTTATCCCAGAAGGCCACCCCATTCTCCTTGCATGCATGCAGCATTACCATAGATATTCTACCAAAACATACTAATCCATTCATTTATTTTTAAGAAGACTGACTTACCTTGTGCCTGGGGCAGTTGTGAGGATGATGCTTGAGGGCTGCCTATGTTGGATGAACACAGTACACTGACTATACATGGTAAGTTACGGGTAATTTGACGTGTGTGTCATCCATTTTACTGTGTGTACAAGTCAGAGAGAGGTGTCAGTCCCTGGGATCCCTACAGTGTCAATGTGTGCGTGCTATGCATTGCCTCTTTGCCAAGGCCTGAGCATATGGGCATGCCTTCATCTGCCTACAATGGAAGGCTCAGGGGTCTCCTCCTCTGAGTCCCTCCCTGCCTGTGGGGACCTTGGCAATGGTGGTGGGCTGTGTGGCCTTTCCCCATGCTGTTCCTGTTGCAGCTGTTTCCGCAAGATCATATTGTGTAGCATGACACATACTATGAACATGTGTGCACATGTGGCTGGACAGTACTGCAAGACTCCACCAGATATGCCAAGGCAGGGGAACCGTGACTTGAGCATCCCAAACACATGCTCTATAATAATCCTGGTTTGTGCGTGTGCCTCATTATGGCATTCTTGTGTGGGTGGGTGTGCATTTCTGATGGGTGTCATCATCCACGGCTCCAGTGCATAGCCAGCATCCCCCACCAGATGGCCATATGGGATGCCCCAACTGGCAAATGCCTGGTACAGCTGTGACAAATGCCAGATTTGGGAGTCGTGATAGCTTCAAGGGCTGCCAGCACACACATTCATAATAATGCCATGGGAATTTTACATGACCTGGCAGTTGATTTAGGGGAAGCCCTTGCAGTTTATGTAGACCCTACCCTGTTCACTGGGTGGTGGCTTCATTTGGATGTGTGCAGTCTATTGCACCCAGTACCTTTGGATATTCTGCTACATGGTGGAAGAGACGCATATTGCTGGTCTTCTCCTCACGGGTGTTGGGAAAGTAAATGTGCTCACCGGCATGTGGAGCATGTCATCCAGGAAATGGTGGAGTACCCTGCATGCAGATGCCTGAGAGACTCCCATGATGTCCCTAGTAGGTCTTTGGAAAGTACCTGTAGTTAGTATTCTTAAGGCTACACATACCTTTGAACCCATTGGGATGGGTTCCCCTCTGTTGGCTCTGGGTCTGAGTTGAGGCTGGCACAGCTCGATGATTTGCTGAAGTATGTCTCTGTCCACCCTGTAGCACTCTACTATTTCCAGATCATGTAGCTCCTGGTAAGTTACCCTGGGTCTAAACACTCTTCTCCTCCTCGGTCTGTGGCGGTTGTCAGCATTATCCTCCTCACTGCCCTCAGCCTCTAACACATACTAACTGATCAAAGCAATGGCAGCCCCTAACATTTTTTCAGTTAAAATTCCACTGCATGTGTACACCAATAGTGCAGAGTTTGTGGGAAATCCAGAGTTTATACTGTTGTGCTGCAGATGCTGCCTGTATGATTGGCTGACTATAATGCATTCCACCTGCTATCTTTGTAATTTGTACTTGATTGCTTTTATTCTACTATTTCCCTTTTTTTACCTGTTTTCCCTTCCATTTTCTTCCCTTTTAAGCCCCAAGGCATGCCATGCAAAGACGGTGCTCAAATGTAAACAATCTTGCTATTACCAGGTTTTTTTTTGTTTGTTTTAGACCCAGTGCGTGCCCCGCAATCCCATTTAGATAATGTAAGCACTGGGAAATGTCCCTCCCTGGGCGTGAACATGCTCTTCATTTCATGGAAAAAGTCAATACAGCCTCGGGCATACTCCCTTGCTTAGCTATGCTTAGCTAAGCTTATCTGGGAACCGTGGAGCTCCAATGTGCTTACACCAAGCATGACACCCCCCTTTTCATGTCTTTTGCTCCTCCTGCTTACATGATCATGTTATAGCACCTACACGGTTATGTGCAGTTTGGCACTTAGAATATTTTTGTGATTCAGTAAATTTCCCCTCATTTGCATACCCCACTGCCTTAGTCCAGAGTTACTGCACTATACCAGAGCCTTTCCCTTTAGCAACCACTATTCCCTGGTATTCTTTTGATTCAGCATGCCATAGACTATAATGGCAAAATGCAAATTTCACTTAAAATTTTTTTTCACTTTTTTATTTTTTTTGGCACATTTCCATGCCACTGGCCATATATTTGAACATTGGCATGCCTACAGATTATAATGCATGCTTTTATTTGAGCTGTCATGCCTCTGTTTGTTTTTTGCAGAAATGTATTCGGATAGTAGCCAAATACATTTCTGCAACTAACACTATTCTTGCATGGATGCCTGTCTGCTTGCTGAATCATTAATTCACCTAATTTGCATGGTTTTCACCAAGAAATGAGGTAATTAGCATTATCCAGTGGTGTCCGTACAGGAATAGTGTAGGCAGGCTCATGCACATCAGAACAGCAGTTTACTGGATTGCTCGGCGGCCATATTCCATGCAGGAACGGCTACACTGTTCCTGCAAAGAGTTTTCAGTTTATTGACTCCAGGGGACAGTTTGGTAAAGAGATTTAATTCCATTGCCAAGACTTTAGTAATAGTATTCATATATCAGTTTATGTGAGAATGAGAGATGCCCCAAAAATCCAAAGATTTTTTTACAATTTTAGATCCTTGGTTATCACATGATGAGGTGGTCTCTAGACCCATTTTTTGCTGAGTGTAAGGATGTCTGTGATTCCCACAAGGAGTAAGTCATGGAATTACTGCAGATTTTCAGGACTAATCATAGGGACATCATGGGGTTGGAACTAAACCACCTAGCATGGGTTCAATAGCAGACACATCTGTTTGACAAGACAGCAAGAGGTACAATGGTTACAATCAGAAAAAAAGAATGGTACTGTGTTTTTTTTCAGTTCAGTAGCACAGGCTGCAAGCATCAAGGAGTGATCCTGAAGGAAGGAAATGATTTTAATTATGTGTAGAGCTGTCTGACTGGTGGCAGAAATATACACTCTGTCATGATACAAAGATGAAGGCCTAGTATGATAGAGACAAAGAGAGAGACATTTGTACTTAGTATATACAGGGAATTACATGAGGACTCACAGGGGGTGGGGGAATGCTGTGACAGATCTCCACAAAGGGACTCATGCTGATGCTTCAGTGAATAAGGCAGTACTCTTCCACAAAACAGACTCAGGATTTCAAAGTAGTACCGTACAAGAATTTGGGGACATTTTTAATGTAAAGCCAGAGTGTACCCAGCTGAGCACCATGTTGTTACAGAAACTCAGACAGACAGGATACCTAGGCAAGTCAAACAAACTATGTAGGAGGAAGTGTGAGAAATGTTTAGTCTGAAGGTTATCCAGTAATCCAACACTTTCTGGTGCTATTGGTACTCAGAAAGACATGAACCCCAGCTTTTGTGCAGACTGTAAGAAACTAAATAGTCACACAGAGGTATATGCATGTCTCATACACAGATAGATGAAACTTTAGAGTAGCTGGTGGGGATATATATCTCACCTCTACTGATATCATTAAGGGATACAGGATGACACATTTGACACCGGCAACAAGAAAAATGTCCTTGCTTGTCACTCCTCATGGGCTACATAAATTCAAGAAAATGCCATTTGCAATAAGAAATATCCCAGCATCTTTCCAGATGCTGAAATACTGCATCCTTTTAGGAATTGGAATTTATCCTATTATAGTCTTTAGTCAGCCCTGGCAGGGACATGCACAACATGTCATGTATAGGATGTGGACATTTGTGGAGATCAATTTTGGGCCATGCTGACTAATAAGCAAATGTATTTCAGGTAGGATTGCTGTCAGTGATTTGGTTAGTGGTATCAAAAAAGCTTGACAAGATGGAGGCTATACAAGCATGGACAAGCCCTCAAACTCAAAAATTTGTGAAGGGTATTTCTCGGGACAGTGGGTATTATAGCAACTTTCCCCAAATGCAAAGTAGATACGTATCTGGGTATTAGCTTAGGGTTACATTTCCAAAAGCATAGGGAGGACATTAGTCAACTCATTATATTAGTGAGTTGTAATCATAACCCAATAATTTACCATGAAGGTAGCTGCTGCAAACTATTGACTGGGTCAGGTCTATTCAAAAGCAAAACAGCATACAGTAGTGTATTTTAGTTCTAAATGTAAGTCAACAGAGAAATTTGTAGAGTATAGCTAAAATACCTGAGGACAGTTTGGTCTACAAGAAAAAGGTTATGATGGTTTCAAGTCATAATTCGTCAATGTAATTACACTGAGCCAATGGACAAAAGGATGAGCTTCTCAAACATAGATAAGAACTGCTCTAGTTAATCTATGGTTACAATGCATATTAATTGTACTATTCAGTCCATCATTATTGCAACAATTATATCATGTAAACTATTCTTGCTTAACATTTTAGAAAAGTTACAGATCTCTTTTCTATTATGAACGCATTTCCATGACTTACTGCCAATGCTGAGTATATTGGGGAAAAAGATGCTAAGGATGAAGCTACCAGGTAACAGGAAAAGAGGAAGGCCTAAGATAAGGTTTATGGATGTGGTGAAAGAGGACATGCAGGTGGTTGGTGTGACAGAGCAAGATGCAGAGGACAGGAAGAAATGGAAACAGATGATCTGCTGTGGTGACCCCTAATGGGAACAGCTGAAAGAAGATGATGATGGCTGCCAGGAATGATTAAGATTCCTCGAAAGTTTAACACTGCAGCATATGTTCTGTGCTTTTGCTTCTTTCATCCTACTTGCTTCCCTGTCTATCTTATCGCTTTCTGTTTATCTATCAATTTTTCATCAGTTCTTTTCTTTGCTGCTTGCTCATTGTTCCTTTTAGACAATAGCCTCGAAAACAGATAAAATGTTGCACTAGAATAAAGAACATGATACTGGTATTATAAACTGATGCTATTTCAAAGCCAATTGGAAATACATACAATGAATGGTCTTGAGTTGCACTTTATCATGACGCTTGCAGCTGAATGAAAACTATAAACTCAGGAGAAAACTTTACTGATATAAACATATGCTTAGCATCCTTGCATCCATGTAAGCTTTTGCTGGAGTACTCCATTTCTTCCCACAGTATGAAGATGTGCCATTGGTGAAACGGCCATAATCACATATCGCCCTATAGTCTATGGTCTATAGTCTGTGGACTGCATGTGTGTGTTTGTGTGTGTGTGTGTGTG
>NC_056732.1:798074871-798189871 GCF_019279795.1 Protopterus annectens | reverse complement strand
TCATCAAGCTGGACAAGAAGGTTACAGTCAGCTGTCTATTTGGGTGCCATGATCCATCAGATCACACTTGCACTCAAGTCTCTCAACAAGTACTGTTACGATTCCATCATAGTTCATGTTGGTGTGAATGACTTCAGATGTACCTCACTGAACTATATGAAGACAGACATAATTGAGCTATATGAATATGTATTCCAGGCAGCTGTGTCCCTGTCCTTGAGCAGCATTCTACGTAACCTCACCTAGGATGATACCACAGTATAAACGAAAAATGATTGACTTCAACAATTGGCTTAGTTTCTGTATTCTAAGGAGATCCAGTTCCTGTCAGCCTGGGATGACATGGTTGATAGACCATGCTGCTTTGCCAGAGATGCTCTTCACCTGTCACCTCTAGACATTTGGCTACTGGCTAAGGCACTTACCTCCTCCACAGTGCCTTTTTTAAGCAAGGTCTCAAGAAAAAAAATTCTGACATGAAAATATCGCTCACAAATAAATTAAAGGTTATGCTGCTAAGGACTAGGAGTTTGAATCAGAAACTGCAGTCTCTGGAAGCACTCCTCACCTTGGAGGATGTTGACATCTTATCAGTTAAAGAAACTTGGTTCAAGGCTGCAGAGAGTACTCTGACCTTGCAAGGCTACAATGCCTTCCATACTTTCAGAAGGCAAAATACACGTGTGAGAACAAAAAGGAGGAGGCATATCTATCTTTATCAAAGATAAATACGCCTCTTGACTAAATAGACAGGAAAACTCCATAGATTTACTCATAGTTCAAGTAACTCTGGGTAAGACCCCCCTCCCCCATTCAAGTCATTGTTAGCTATAGGCTCCATTCAATGAACCAAGATACCCACACTGTTTATTCAGAACTACTTGATTCAAATTACAAACAAACACTCTAGTCATAGACAATTTTAACTATCCTTCCATTGACTGGGAAATGTATACAAGTATCAACATGTTCTCACAAAGGTTCCTGAACTTTGTTATCACTAATGCCCTGGAACAAATAGAATTCACCCCCACAAGGGGCTCAAATATTCTCAACCTGGTCCTCACCAATATGGGTGATTGTTGCACCACCATAAATATAGGACCCTCACTGGTTAAATCTGATCACACATCAGTCACATCTGAAGTAGCTATAGCATCTGAACCCTTCTTAGGTGAAATCAGGCTAAAATAATTCACCAAACTAATTATATCCTCCTAAGGGATGGTATAAATAATTATCAAGCTCCTTTTCCCACAGATGGGATTGACAACTATACTAAGATATGCACAAATGCCCTATACAAACACTTATACAAATGCATTGACACAGCTGTAATCAGATAGAATCAAAACAAGATCCAGAAGAACAACCAAGCCTCCCTGGTGGACATCTAGCATTAATAAGTTATACAACAAGAGGAAGAAGCTAAGAATAAAAAAAGAGGTTCTAGCACTGGAAGAACACCCCTTCTCTGCTTGAACAAACAAATAAGACAACCTGTAAAATCATCTAAGGGCAACTTAAAAAAAATAGCAACCATAGCTAAGGACAAACATAAAGCATTCTTCAGTTATATCTCTAACCTAAAAGGTAGGACCCAGTTGTGTGCTGAACTAGCTGTGGATGGCATCACATGCACTGACCCTGTGAAAATAGCTAACCTATAAGCTGACAGGTTTGGGGAAAATGTCATCCCCCAATCCCTTCCAAACATTCCACAAAGCATTCCCACTACATCTCCCCACCTTGCATCTCCAAAGAGCAATTCCTTAATGCTCTCTCCAAGGCCAAAAACACAATCTTTATGGGACCAAATGATATCCCAGGTTGCATTTTAAATGGTCCAAAATGAGTTAGCAACTGCATTAGGTACTCTCTTCAACAACAACCTAAGTGCTGGTTTTGTCCCTGAAAATAGCAACCATCATCCCCCTTCATAAAGGGGGTGGAGCAACAGACCCTAGGAACTACAGACCCATAAGCTTAACCAGCCTTGTCTGTAAAGCCATGTAACAAATCATCATGGACCTTATAAATAATGATACAGGTGATCTCCAAACCTTTGATCCAACACAGTTTGGTTTTGTCAAAGGTAGGTCGTGCCTGCTAAACCTGGTGGACTTCTTTGAAAATGTCACCAGAGCCACAGACAAAGGCAACTCCATGCATACAGTCTACTTTGACTACTCCAAGGCCTTCAACACAATTCCACATTTGGCATTATTGATAAATTCTCCCAGTTGAATATCAACCGTTATGTCATCAGGTGGGTTGCTAACTGACTCATCAACAGTTCAAACTCAGTGAAAATTGGGGACTTTATCTCAACCAGCAGACCTGTCACCAGTGGGGTTCCACAGGAGTCTGTGCTGGGCCCCCTATTGTTTGGAATATACTTTTCAGAAGTTCAGTCCAAAACACATGGGCTGTGTCTGACTAATTTTCTGATTTTCTTTTACAGTAACACTATTTGATGTTATAGTTACTGCATAAGATGAATTAATTATAACGACTAATACTGTGGCAATTAGGGTTTCAGTATTCTTTCAAAGAGCAGTATTAAGGTCAGCTAGGATTGTTGTTTCAAAAATATATATTTGTACTTTTCCATGAAAGAATGTCCATAGGAACTTTATGTGTTTGCAGTACAAATTATACACAGCACTGCTATTCATATGGATTTCAGTGTTTTAAGTGTAGTTACTAGGATTATTAATGATGTTTGTAATTTGTATGTGGGATAAGAGTCAAAATATTAAAATATATAATGGGAATGCCATGTTTTGCCTTAGGGGCTTATTTGTTGTGATATTAACACTATAATTACAAGTTATGTCATAGCCGGGAAGTAGTATTTCTGTATTTTATAAGTAGGTATTAATCCATTTCAACTACTGTATTTCGTCTGGAATTTAGAGATATATTCTGTTGTACAGGTCAGTATTTCTATTTCAGATCCCCTGTGAATTTGTATCACATATTTATACAGATGAGATGTATCAGAAAGAAGTATTAGCATTGCTTATGATAGAATTCTACATAGGTTCATAGGTTCATAGGAGGTTACTAGGCTAATGGCTCTAGGGCCTTCACAAGCCTAGTCATGTACTATTCTTGTTCCCTAGTTGACCATGATTAGATGGTCATTGTTAGCAGAGTGAATTAATGATTAGCACCAAATGCCGATGTCCATGAGGGACATATTTGCCACCCCCAGGGTGAATTCACTGTCTCTCAGCCAGTTGTCAGGGTTGCACTTAAATAGGGAATTTGAGGAGCTCTGCTTCATGTGAAGAGGGAGTTTATTCCAGAGAAGTGGTAATCTCCAGGAGACATATCTGTCTTTCCATCATGTTCTGTTTATGTTACAAGTTGGGTTGATATCCCTGGAGTGAGTCATTCTTGTTCCATTTCATTTGCGGACATGCAGCATTTCTATTAGGGGAAGATCAGAGATCATTCTGTAGGTCAGGCACAGGCCACCTCTCAACAGCCTGTAGGGTACAGTGTATAGAAAGAGAGCATTCAGTCTTTCCATGTAGGCTGTGTTTTGGAGGTCCTGAATTTTCTTTGTTAGAAACCTCTGTGGTCTTTCCAGTTGCTGCAGGTGTCTGGTAAGGTACATGCAAAAGGGAATATTGTTCTCTATTAGTGGTCTGATGATGGTCGGGTATAGACGAGTTATAACATTGTCTTGGATGTGATGCCCTTACTTATGAGATGCACAACATAGAAGGCTTTCCTTACCACTGTGGACACATGGTGATCGAAGTTTAGATTGCTGTCAACCTGTGTTCCCAAGCCTCTCACCCCTGTGTTTGAGCTTAGGGGGGATGCTATTTATAATGTAATTTCCAGGGGTGACTTCTTTTCTAAAGGGGATAATAACACACTTTTTTACATTTAGTTTTAGTCCATGGCTCTTGCACCAACCATTAGTCTGTGTTACCATCTTTTGTAATATGTTAACATCATTAGGGGACTCAACAATTGCACCTAATTTGCAGTCATTTGCAAACTTGGTAAGCCACAGACCATTTACTTTCATTTTGGTGTCCGAGAAGTAGATTCCAAATAGTAAAGAGCCTAGCACAGAACTGAGTGGTGCACCACTGGTAACTGGTCAACTGTCGGAGAAAGAATCCCCAGTTTTAACAGTATGTATTGTGTCAGTGTATGGCTTAAACCGCTGCTTGCAAAGTTTCTCAATGATACCTGAGTAGGGGATTATGTCAAAAGCCTTGATTAAGTCATGGTAAGCAGTATGTACTGCTTTGCCCTCATCCTGGGATTTGGTGACATTCTTGAAGAAGTCTACCTGGTTTAATAAGCAAGACCTGCCCTTAACAAAGCCAAACTGGATTGGTTCAAGAGTGTGGAGTTCACCAATGTCCTTGTTAATAAGGTCCATGATGATTCCATCCATGGCCTTGCAGATAAGGCTGGTTAGGCTTATGGGTCTATAGTTCTGAGGGTCGGTTGATGGCCCTTCATTATGTAACAGGATTACTATTGCTGCTCTCAACTCTGCTGGAACAAAGCCAGTGCTCAGGCTATGAGT
The DNA here is from genome assembly GCF_019279795.1 of Protopterus annectens. NCBI lineage: Eukaryota > Metazoa > Chordata > Ceratodontiformes > Protopteridae > Protopterus > Protopterus annectens. The sequence goes on along the minus strand of NC_056732.1, from coordinate 798,185,307 downwards.
GAAAACACAGCCAAGTGGTTTAGCTAGGTCTTGTTTTAGATTGTTTAGTAAGCAGCCTGGGATGTTATCTAGTCCCATGGAGGCCATGTTTTTGGTCGTAGAGGGGCAGATATGACCTGCTCTTTGGAGATGCTAGGTAGTAGACTTGTGACAGGGATGGTTTAGTGTGTGTCTGGTGGGGACAGAGGGTGAAATTTGTGCCAAATCTGTCTGTCAGCAGGTTGGTAATTTCTTCAGGTTCAGTGTGAGTAGCATGGTCCACAATCAGTTCAGCACATAGCTGGGAATTTCCTTTAAGATTTCAGACATAGCTAAATAAAACATTATGATTGTCTTTAGCTAGAGATGCTAATTTAGCCTCATAACTAGTTTTAGAGGACTTTACAAGATATCTGATTTGCTTTTTTAATCTCTGAAGGGTATTCTTCCTCTGCGGCATAAGTTCTCTCTTGTTCTTGGATAACAGCTTTTTTCTTTTGCTGTATAACCTGTTTATACTTGCGGTCCAACAGGGTGGCCTGTTTCTTCAGGAGGACCTGGTTTTGATCCTGACAGGTATAGCCAAGTCTATACAGTGGTTTAAATGTCTATACATTATATTTCTGTACTCCTCTGCATAGGAGTAATTGTTGGCAGTTTTAGCAGGGGGTTTGAAACTTTTTGCACCCTCGTTTAATAGGCTAAAATTTGCTTTGGACAAATTTTTCATTTTTTTGCTCCTGTGGAGTTATCAGGTCTGCTCTTTTCTTCAAAATAGACAGATTTATAGTCTGACCTTAATAGGTAGGGCAATACACAGGAGGTCATGCAGTGATCCCCCCATGTTGGTGAGTATCAAGTCCAGGACACTCAAGCCCCTTGTAGGGGTGCAGACTAACTGTTCCAGAGCATTTGAATTAAACTCAGGGAGATCACATTTGTGCTCATGAATGTTGTCCAGTCTATGGAAGGATAGCTGAAAGCTCCCATGACCAAAGTATATGGCTGTATAGGGAGGGATTCTAACCAATCCAGATAGTCGGTGTGTTTCAATTGGTACCTGGTGGGGGACTTGTAGCTAGAGATGATGTGGTTGGGTGTTTTACCTATATTTAGTTGTAACTAGAGTAGCTTCAGAGAGTCATACTGTTTAACCAGTCTTGAGGTGTATTTGGATTTACTGAAGATAGAAACACCACCACTTTTGGTTTTTTCACACTTGTTTTGGTGTCTGAATGTGTAAAGGCATTGTAGCCTTGTATGGTCGGGGTCCTTTCTGTGGCCTTGAACCAAGTCTCAGTGACTGCACAGATGCCAGCATCTTCCAAGATGAGGAGTGTTTCCAGGGAGTGCAGTTTTCTGTTTAGGCTCCTAGCATTAAGCAGCATAACCTTGAGTTTGTCTTGAATGGACTTCTTTATATTGGAAATGTTCTTGTTTTGATAATGCCTAATAAAAGGCACTACAGGGAAGGCAAGCATCTTTGCCAGTATCCAAAAAGGATTGAGGAGATGGGTGAACACCATCTCTGGAAAAGCAGCATGGTCTGTCTACCATGTCTTCCAAGGTTGGCAGTTACTGGATCCCCCTGGAATGATACCAGAAGCTAAGCCAATTGTTGAAGTCAATGACATTTTGTCTGCATTGTGCATCATCCTGGGTAAAAGGAAAATGCTACTTGGTGCTAGGGACATATCTTCCTGGGGCACATAATCTGAGACTTCAGTTATGTCTCTGTTCATATAGTCCAGAGAGTCCAGCATGTACTATGACAGAATCATAACTGTACTTCTTGATGAGTGACTTGAGTGCATGTGTGATTTGACAGATCCTGGCACCTGACAAGGCAGTTAACCATGATTTTCTCTTTGTCCAGCCTGGTAAGGTGTCTCACTATGGAACTTCCTACTGTATGACCAGGACATTAGGTTTTTGACGTGTTTTGCCTTAGGGGCTTATTTGTTGAGACACTTGTATGTTTGTGGTGAGGTTTGCTTGTGTTCCAGTATGTGTGATTTCTTTGTGCTTGGGAGGTCTCTGGTCTTTTGGTAGGATCTTATTAAGTATCTCCACATATGTGGGTCTATGTGACTTGTCTTGTGTGAGAAGAAAGGCGTGTGTGCTGAGAGAGGTGTGTTTGAGAGGAGAGATGTGTGTGTGTGCTGGGAGAGGTATGTGTGTGAGAGGAGAGGTGTGTGTGCTGGGAGAGGTATGTGTGTGAGAGGAGAGGTGTGTGTGCTGGGAGAGGTATGTGTGCTGACAACCTGTTTGATATTTTATTTATTGTTATGTGAGAGGACTGATTCTGGTTTCATGGTATAGTTGTATCTCTCACATACTGTATTTATTTGCTTTAGCAGCAAGTGGTTGTCAGCATACATGAGGCAATTGCTACATTGCCCCAGGATGCCCATATCAATCGGGCTGGCTGGTGAAATGTTGGGAAACTGACTATCCTTTGTACCAGGTTAAACTGTAAGTACTAGCTGGGAAGTGGGCAGGTTGGATCAGCTTTTGCTCTAGGACTAACTCTACTAACTAAGAAGGGGGCTTATTCTGTTGAGGATTACTGATGAAGGAGTGTTGCAATGCTGCTCAGTGTGTAGCTGAGTTGCCTGCAGTACAGCATGGAAACTTGGGAGGGTTCAACTGACGTTGTCTATGGAAACAAAAATAGTTTCTAGTCGATTGCATCTATACAAGGCACCACTAACCCCCTTTGTGTGGAGTGCAGCTACAAGCAAATGCAAGGCTTATATACAGGTGAAATTAAACAGTTTTAAACTAGTCTGCCAATAGGAAATCACACAATGATCGTTCCTCCAGCAATACCTTGCTCAGACAGGGCAATATCCACATTCTTCCTGCAACAAGTGTGGAGGGGGGCCTTATTAATGTAAGATGGTTGGATTTGAGTTCAAGTGTATCAAAAGCTGGCTAGATTTAGTAAGTCTGGATCTAGTCTATGCTAGCTAAGCAATATTACAGTGCAAAACAAGTGCAGATAATAAAGCAGGTACAGACAGAAAAAAACTGTCAAAAAGACACAAGTTAGTGCAGTAAAACAGTTAAATGCAGTTGAAAAGTGCTTATAAAGCTAAAGATAAGCTTAATTTCTTGTTCATAGCTTTGGATGACTTGGACTCAAGTAGAAACACTCTAGACCTCTGGCAAAGAATGCCAAATGCAGAGCAGCCCCAGTCAATTGAGCCAATGGAAGAATTTAAGTTAGAGCGAAAGTCCTAATATTTATAAAGTGATTTGTGTTTACTGCTCCACTGTTGCTTAGATTTTTGTAGTTAGTTTTGGATATATTTGATTTGTTTAATTATAATTTTTTCTTTTGTTTTGTCAAAAGATACTAAAGTATTAATAGGTCATTTGTGCTACTTTTGAATATTTGGCGATTTATTGTTGTAACAGTAGCTATGGCATTGAGTGCTTATGCGGGAGTGTGAGGGTAATATTCTCTTGCTTAATTAAAAGGGATTGTCAAAGATGAGTCTTGTTTTTCATTTTTTTTAGTTGTTTGGAGTGAACTCAATGCAGGTTCCATTGGGTTGCTTTTTGTTTTCATATTTTTTGTGTCGTTTGGGAGTCCGGAATGTCTTCTCAAGACCTTTTTTGTCAATTTGAAAGAAAGGGACAGGGAATGATGTGAACTTGCAAGCCTGATGGGTAACCTTACTAATTGGGAACACCTTTTGGCACAACATAGAGTTGACCAGAGTAAAGACAAGGTATCTACTAAATTGGAAAGTTCATCAGAGACAATGGTCAGTAATTCAAGGGACTAGGTGACCAATAGCTCAACTGCAGAAAATCATACTAATTCTGACAAGGTACCTGAATTAGAGTCAGGTGTCAAGGGAAAACAGAATACTAGATAAAGAGAAAAATAACAGCAGTAATTTTTCTACTCCACTCTCTAGGGTTGGCTGTTAAACCAGCAACACAAGAAAAAAGCCAACATTCTCCAAACCCAATCCAACAATTTATTCTCTATTTAGTCAGTTTAAAAAACATATACCAATTTCAGCAACAGCCTTCCTCAGCATGGTAATATAATTCAAATGTTCAGCAGTTACTTATCACTTTCTTGAAGATTACAGTTCCCTGCACTCACATTTAAAGACATATGCTCATATATAAATGCAAAACTTAAACTAATATTCATTCAAACCAGGATAAAATAAAGCTCCTAGTTTTACAATCCAAAAATGTTCCTTTACAGTAAGCATGGTTTTCCATCCAAATTTACTTGGACCACTAACATAATTAACTGGATACTTACGTGTATGCTTAAACAAGGCATTAGATTCATACTGCCTTCTAATGTCACTAAGATATTCAAATATCCATGTTTTAAAAAATCAGGACATTTGTTCAATGTAGAAGGCAGAACAAGAACATGGCACTAAATTGTGAATTACAAGTAATAGCAGTTTTAATTTCATAAACTCTAGGAGTGTTTGCTGATGTAAATTCCTTGCTTTTGAAAATAGCAGCATATACACTGCACATGCACTACAAGGGAAAGACCCCTTTAAAACATTGACATCCCAAGTAGTTTGTACTTCACACGCTCCATTCAACCCTCTTTTGCAATGTTGAAAATAATTTCCTATAGCCTTACAATGTCTATAAGAAAAAGAACATCTGCCAGGAAGAATTTCCAATAAATCTTTGTTTGTCTGTAAAATAAACCAATGATTGTGAACAATCTGGAAAAAAGAACTAATATTACTCCCAAAGATGGTAACCAACCTTAGTTTTCACCCATCATAAACCTGGTCATTCTTTTTTATGATATTTTAATAATTCATCCCTTAATTTATTATCAGTATTATCCAAAGCCTGTTGTAATATTTTAGGATCATAACCTCTATTAATAAATCAAGACAATAAATCCTAACTAACACTACCAAATTATTCCACTACAGAGCACATTCTTTTTACTCTAGGATTCTGTGATAAAGGAATGTTACTAATCATATATCTAGGATGACATAGATGCCTGTAGTAAGACATTTTTATGGAATTCCTTCATATATAATGAAGTTTTAACAGTTCCATCCAACTTTTTCTCAACCAATGCATCTACAAATGAAATTTTGGAAGTATCATAATTTAAAGTAAAACAAAGATTCAACTTACAGACATAAGGATGGTGCAGTGGTGCATCAGTTGCATTGTCACCTCACAGCAAGAGGTTTTCTGGTTCAATTCTTGGGTGTGGTGCCTTCTGTGCAGAGTCTGCATGTCTTCCCTATGGCTATGTGGGTTTCTCCAGCTGCTCTGGTTTCCTCACATGTTGCAAAGACATGCATCTGGAGTGTTTATCCTTGGGCCTCTGCTAAAAAATTGGCTTTGTTCCAAGTCGGACTTTCCTGGTAAACAAATATTAAATTAAAAAAAAGCTTATTATCATTGAGATATTGAACAAATTCCAACAAAAATTACAAATCAGATTTATTTATTTATTTATTTTACTACCAAAATCATTGGCTTTGTTCCTGCAGTACACCTGACTAACCATTTTCTCATACTCTATTTCTCCTTCACTCTTTTCATCTCTACCTTTTTCATTTCTCTTCCTTTTACTGTTCAGATTTAAGTATGTACATTTTATGTACAATTGCTAACATGTAATGAACTGCATATTGTAAACTTGTTTCTCTTTGAAATTATCTTTCATTCATTGTGTTGTTATGACTTCCAATTTTTGCTATTTCTTAAAGTAATGATTTTTTTTTTTTTATGTAATGTACTTAGTATTTAGTGGAGCTTTTCTCCTCGGGCCTCTGCTGAAAATGGACATGTATCCAGCCAGACTAGCCCGGTCAACAAATGTAAAATAAAATAAATAAATAAAATAAAATAAATATTTATTTATTTATTTATTTGACATTTGTTAACCAGTTTAGTCCAACTGAGCCACAGGCCTATTTCCAGTGGAGACTAGAGGAGAAAAGCTCCAATTAGCTCTCAATCTTGTAAAAATGAAAAACATAAAAATGAACAGTTGTACAGAAGATATAACATGAGAGAAATATTAGCAACAGTTAACATCATTACATACTATATATGAGCTAAAAATAAAAGTAACAATAAGATTACAGAATTGGTACAAGATATGAGATGCACTTAGTGTACTTAACAGAGACATGGTGCTGATACAATTATTACGTTTTAAATTCAGGAATATATTCTGAATATAAAATCTAGAAAAAATAATACAGAATTATAAGACAGAGAGGAGGAGAAAGGAAGGATGTGATATAGATTGGATGAGGAGAGGATGAGTAAGTTATAAAGTTATTATGTGGGGGTTAGACATGGGCAGGATCAAGTCTTTAGTAGATAGTTTTTCAGTTCATGCTTAAATAAGTATTTTTTGGAAGTCCTGTCTTATATTAAGGGGAAGTGCATCACAGGCATGGGCTACAGAGTACTTATACAGGCATTTTCCAATATTTTTGTTAGGTTTGTAGATATCAAAGAGGAGTTTGTCAGTTGTGCGAAGGAGAAGACAGGGGTTGTAATAAGATACTAGGTTACGGGTGTAGGGGCAGGAAGAGGGGTTATTTAAGATTAAATGGGTAATGTGTAGCTGCTGAAGTAACAGCTGGTTAGAGAATTCAAGCCATTGGAGTGCTTTAAGGGTGAGACAGTGATTGAAATTATAAGAGAGACTAGTGCCAAATCTGGCAATTTTATTGTAAGTTTGTTCAGGTTTGGAGAGTAGAGTAGTTTGAGTATTTGTAAGAATAGGGGCTGCATACATAAGACAAAGTAATAGGAGAGACCGACCGGGCTAGGGATATTTTGGAGGAAGGTGTAAGGAATTTCTGATTACTATAGAGTAGACCAAGTTTCTGGAGTGTTTTCTTTATATGGTGTTGGATGTGTATGTCATATTTCAATTCATCATCAATATTGCAGGGTCAACTCTATTCACAATCTATATCTTGAGTTCCTAAAAATTTAGGCAAGAGCTATTACTCATACAATCTCATTATTAATTTCTCATGATCCTTACTATCTATTTTTCCTCAGTACCATTAAATGCTCTGAATGCCATTCAGCAGAAACATGCTCTAGTTTCTCAGATAAAATAATGCCATGTTGCAACCACTGTCTGTAACTTAGCTCCTTTCTTCTGTTTTATGAATTACATGGTTAATCATTGTGAGGAAGCAAAATTCCTCCAAAATCCCATTTACTCTGTAACCATTTTTATGCATAATATAATACCCACAGTTAATCTTAATCTGTAGTCCATCTTTGAATTACTGCAGTTGTATGGCTTCTATTGTATTTCATCTTAATACTTCTAAGAATAGAACTCTGCTATTCTCGAGCAGAAGTCATATCCCTTGTCATTTTGATATTAACATCCTGTCCTAAATTAATCCAATATGTCTGCCCCATCAAAATGCTGCAATATGTTAACTATCATAGAGAGGTCATCCTTCTAGAAACAATCTCAACAAAACTTCTAATCTCACCATGCATAATCAGTTATGGATCAGCAAAAATGCATATAGTACTGTGTCAAAAAACATCTGTAAGCTATGTAGGCTCTAAAGAATTAAACCATTTTGTCCCATAGTGTTGCCATATTTGGTGCTAGTATATACTTAATACACTTTCACATTCTATGCATCCTCTTGATATTTAATCCCTTTACTCCTTAAACTCAAATTGGCTTAGAATAGAATAGCTTCATTTGTTACAGGGCATCCCCAAAATAACACACCCCAATTCAGCCAATAAACAGACTTGTGTAGTTAGAGTTTAAACACCAGTACTTACCTATGCATGCATTTATAAATTCTACATTATTAATTTATAATGACCTTATAAATGTGTGCATTTATTTTGCATTCTTTCACATATCATGTAACGCCACACACATCTACACTATGGAGTGTGTGGACACAACTGACCGGAGAAATCAAAGAAAGTGAAAGTGGAGACTTGACCCCCTGCAACAGCATTCTTTTTAATTAGCATGCTCTGAGGTTATATTTGTAAGGATGCAATGTCTGCCCTCAATACTTTTTCTATTTTTATTTTTAATTGTTGTCAGTGTCCTGCATTTTGACTAAAGTTCAGATAATTACTTAGTACACTGATCCCCCCCCCCAGTCTCACATACACACAAAGGGTGCTCATCCTTAAAAACATATGTCAGCATGTTCACTGGTATAAAAAGGTAAAGCCTGCATTATGGCTTAGATGAAATAGTTTGGACACTGGTCATAGCTGACAGGGGTGAGAGTAAAGGAATGACAAGCCTATACCTGCTCATATTACCTGTAGAAGGGTAAAGATGATGATGATGATGATATGCTGTTAGAGTGGGGGGGGCTTATCCTTAGAGAATTAGTTTGGTTGATGACTACTTGGTTAAGTACGCTGGATGAAACTGGAGCATTTTCAACCTTTGGCCATGGGAGGAGCTGACCCAGAACCATACATCTCAACCTCTAAGGCAGAAAATCTTGGACAAAGCCATATATATAATGGGGGACAAAGGCCCAAAAAGGACAATTTTTAAATATTGCTCTTACAAACACAGAACGTTGATAGAATAACAGATTTTGCATTAGCATGCATTTTCGAAAGAGTATGATGTCCATAACTGAAATGTTTGTCATTGTTTTCTGACTTCAGTCCTCAATGATTTGCCAGTAATTTGCCAGAAAACCAAAATTTTATAATGAGCAGACCAAAAATATGAGGCAAAAATTTGGACATTCTGTGAAAATCTATGCCTTTGAGAGGTATGCCCAGAACCCATGCCTCTTTTCAGAAATAAGACTACAAATGTTACATCAGCAAGTTGGAGGTGGGGCCTGGCCTACAGTAATTTGAGCTAATTCACAAGCACATGGTGGCACTCATGCTGACCCATTTCTCTGTCTCTCTCAGCCTCACTAATTCACCTGCCACTTGCCAAATCCATATAGGAAATTTGGTATCCATGAGTTTGATTGGGATAAACCAAGCAAGATGAATGACACTGTGGTTTGAGGCAGGCTTACAGAGTATTACACTGTAGTGTATCAGCTCATCTCACATACAAAACTCCAAAACACAGCCAACTGTTAAATAAACACTGTTGACATAGTGAACTTTGGTGAACTTTGGCCATGCCTGATAAGCATCACAAGCAGAATTACAAAGACTTTCTACCTTGGAATTCCCCCAGCACACTTGTTGCCCGTGGGCATTCAGTGCTGTCTTACCAATAATAGCTGAATTTAGGCTAAAATTATTTTGCATTCACATACACACACACACACACACACACACACACACACACACACACACACACACACACACACACACACACACACACACACACACACACACACATTGTTTTAGGAGGAGCTAATAGTACCCTAATCAAGGTCAATGCTGTTACCACTTTCTTCTTTTATTTCATTGATAGTGGCACACGTCTACCTCCAGACCAACCTGGAATACTAAGGTCACAATTAATGTATACTTTTAAAATGAAGCAATCATACTATTAACCTATCACTAACCAGTCTCTTGTCTTCAAATGGTAATTTTGTGGAGATATCTTATAGTCATCATAAGTCAGACAAGCACAAGCTCTTCAGACAGAATAATAAAACCATTTAATTAATGAGATTAGTCAAAACAGTCTGAAAATTAAATATGCATTCAAATATACTCTTGTACAGAGAAATGCAAACGTTTGGAACAGACAGAAAACATAAGAAAAATATATTGCTTAACAGCTACCTGATTCTGCCACTACCACTTACTGAAGATAACAGGAATTTACGTAATACAGAGGATTATATTCTGGCCACTGATCACAACCTGTTTACTATGTGTTCTTGGCATCCATGTTGAGAACACATAATAAAGAGTTATGATCAGTGACCCCATCATAATCCTTTGTAGTGCGTGGAGCTTTATCTGTTCCTTGTACTAGTATTTACAGAAAAATAAAACTTAGTGTTTTGACGGCTTTCAAGGCCATAAAGCACCTTGAGTGTACTTTCCATTATGTATACTCTCACCTTTCATGTCTCCTATTTTCATAGAATTCCAGATTTTTGCCTAATTTGTTTGGTCTGCTATTCATAAAGTCTGTGGTTGACAAATCACATAGGACTGAAGTCAGTGAAGAGTGACACACATTTGAGTGTCAGAGTTTGTACATTTAAAGCAAAATGCACACACATTTTCTGTGAAGCCATCCTAGTCATTTTCTAAGTTTGTAAAAGGAGGGTCGACATTATCTCTTCAGGCAGCAATGCTGTTGCTTTCATTAACTGGTCAAAACTGGCAGATTTGACTGACTTGTGCAAGACCCGACTATAACAACATCAGCTGGTGACGCTTAATAATTGTCACATGCCACTTTTGCATTTAACTGATTTGTCCTTTTCAGAATTTTGGAGTGGAATCACCACGGTCCATACACAACATAAGTTTTATAACAGCTTAGCAGTTACATAAAAAACAAAAAACTCTGGAGTGTTGTTAATTAAAGAAAGGTAGGTTTAATAAAATAATAGCAAAAAAAACACAAACTTCAGAGAGATAATTTTTTGATGTTAACCCTTCATCAGTAAAAAAAAAAAAATTACAAAAAGCACATTTTTGCATGAAAACAACCAATGAGCAAATAAATAAAAAAATTAAAAAAAGTATACCTATCACCCCTGCTTTGTCTGTAGGTAGCAAGCCTTTGCACCATGCAAAAGGCCTGCCTTCCATATCCTTACTTCCTTCTTTGTGCATCCTGTCACCAACAACACATTTATTTATGGCCAGAGCCACTTACAGAGATAGTGTGTATTTATAGTGTATTTAAGTCTTGCCCATAGTCTTGCCCATGTTTTTTAACAAGCAGACTAAGTAAGAATAAAATAAGAATGCTGCAGCATTTATCTAGCATTAGAAACAAAGATACGCACACACATTTTTTAATTTTAGGTTAATTTGCTCTACACATACATGTTGTTGCCATATTAGGCCATATAAGTATAAGGGGGGAAGGAGGGGAGGGGATATTAAACAGTACACAATTGACTAGTTGAGTTCAGAAAGATAGATGACACACAGGAATCAAGAGGGATGAAGGGCTAAATGATGTTAAATAAAACCTTAAAAAAAAAAATTTTTATTTTTTTTTTTTTTAATTATAATGTTTTTGTTTGGTTGTGTTCTACTTTTATTTGGTTTGTAACATTTGTTTTTGTTTTCATTTGATGAAGGGTTAAGAACTCTCCTTAAGCCATTGTGTTTTTTATTGAAGTTTTTATTTATAATATTGTTATTTTTTTGGCACCTTTGGACAGTTTTTTTTTTTATTTGTTATTCAGTGTTTTTCTCTGGTGTTTGGGACAGCTTAGCAGTTACAAAAGATAGAGAAAATTTGATGTCATAGATGGAAAATAAATATTTCATAAGGTCAGTGACTCTGGACTGAAGGCTGACTCTCTTCTCATTGAAAATATTTTCTTTTCTGCTTTCAAGCTTGTCAGACCTTTACTAAACATTCCAGAAAGAAAGCAAATAATGAACTGTATCAGTAGCTAAGAAAGGTAAGTCATTTTAGTTGAAGATGCCCCAGAGTGATATATTGTAGTCAGTTAATACTAGAAGTATTCAGTAAGAAGAACCTTTTTAGACAGAGTTCCCTTCCCCTACATTGACCCTTCACTTCCTGCTGAGCTAAAAATTTTAAGTCCAGATTCACTTAAGCTAAGCTGCTTAAAAAGTGGAAAAAAAATCTAACTCCAAATAAGGTTGCATAGCTTTTGATATGATGTAACAGTCTTAGAAGCCCAAAGATCCTCAAGTGCGCCCGTATATGTGTGGGTATATGGTGTGTGAGTGTGCACGCATATGGGTGTGTGTGTGTGTGTGTGTGTGTGTGTGTGTGTGTGTGTGTGTGTGTGTGTGTGTATGTACATGTGTTGGTGCGTGAGTGTGCAAGTACACGTGTGTGTGTGTATGTGTGCACTCGTGGGCATGCATGCATGTGTGTGTGTGTGATTATATGTTTTTACGTAACAGTTGATAAGCTCAATTACATTTCTACTAATAAAAAATAATTGTTCTCTAGAACTTGTTACATTCCATTTCCTTGCTGCATCTTTACTAGAAAAATGTAAATTTTATTTATTTGTTTATGTATGTATATGTTTTATTCCCAACCTTTTGCTGACCATCATGACTAGTTCTCTTGGTTGCTAAATTGTTCCATTTATTCCTTAGAGGCAAGAGTCAAATGGCCCATTCATTGCTCCAGGGTCAGAGTAGGAGCCTTCACTCCCATGCTGTACTGGCTTACTGCTTGCTGAGGGCACACGTTTGCTACTGAAATGCCAGACCCCAAGTAATAAGCACAGGCGTGCTAGGCTTATTACTGCAGGTGACGTACCTGCACTCCTGCAGGAATTGTCTGTGCATCAACCAGAACCACGATGCTGTTCTCCCACACAGCTAGTTGAACATGCTTCATCTCTGAAGGAAATGGTTTCATACCTCTATGCCATGGGGGCCTGACCCAGAAATTGCAAATTATATGCAGCTTTTCATATTTCACATCTTCACTGCAGCTGTAATGGAAAAGAAAACACTTACCCATTTAGTAATGGTTTTCAGGCCATATAAACCACACCTTCTAAGTAGATCATCACACACATCCTAAAGCAAGTGAAAAAAAATGTCAAAAGTTTGAAATGCAAATTTGCGGTCATTAATACAACAGATTCATGAAAAACTTTGCATATATAAATAAGCTTGGGGCTGCCTGGAAAAAAAGAGTGTTAGAGGGAGTACAAAAATATATATAAAAACATGGGTATGGAAAAGAAAAAGATACCTAATGTAGTGCAATATTTATGCAAAGAAGAAAACCAACTAAGCAACACAAAAAAGCAGCTGCAAAGATATTTGAAGAGAAATACAGACAAATGCACCCAGATATAGACAATTTCAAAATACAAGAGGATTAGTAATGGAAATGTTAAAGAACTAGAATTTGAAGTTATGGATTACCTGTGAAGTGAAAGATTTAGAGTAGAAAATCCAACACAGGTAATGTCACAGCATGATGGAAAATGAGCCCCCGGACTAAGGAGAAACAGATGGAACAGGAAGCATATCATCACTTGCCACATGATGATGTCTGGAGCCTTCAGAAGGAAGTGCAAAAGTTCAGTTGGAGTTGCACAGCAAGGGAAGGAGGAGGAAACAGTGCCAACTCTTACACAGGCAATGTTGTGGAGTGATGATCTGAATACCCATATGAAGGAGAAATGGATGATGCAGGATACAGCTAAAGAAGACATGTCCCAGGAAGATGTTCAGGAACCTTCTCCAGAATTCCAGCAGGAAACAAAGAGCAGAAAATGTGCTCTCAGTTTAGAAGGAATTGATCTAAGGGAGGAATTGCTTGATTTAATAGAGAGAGTTAGAAATATTAACAATGAAAAAAAAATAGATTACAGAAAGTAAATAGGACCCAATATGTTTTAAGTCTGATAAAACAGATGAACACAGCAAGCGAGACTAGTGACAGAAATTCATGTGATATAACAAAAGTAAATTGGATATATTGCAATACACGTAAATTAATAACAAACAAAATCTTACCACAAACACACAGAACAAGAAAGGAAAGGAAAGAAAGAAAGAAAATGCCATCATGGAAGCAATGAATAGTGAAAGCTATAAAGCAATTATGGCAATAAGTGTCACTGTTAGAAACATGTAGAAGAGGGAACAGGTCAACACAAATACTTGGAAGGACAGATGTGGCAAAAGCAATGCACAGTATCAGAACATACCGGGATCTGTCACACACTATTGCAAATAATAAACTAAAGATATCAGCACAGGCAGAAAACGTCTGCACTCTCGTGGTGAGAGAGAGCTGATTTCACCTATCTGAGCTAGGAATTGCTAGGGGAAAGCTCATTGTGTGTTACCTGAATGGCTTTAGGGCATAGCTGATATAAAACTTGCTTTTATCTGATCAATATATGAAGCTGCTCTTTGTGCAGCAGCATGTACTGGTGCTTGTATATATGCAATCACCAGAAGTTGAAATTTCCTTACAAAAAACACATCAGAACTTTACCGCAGTCCTAGGTTAAGCTGCATTTATGCATTTAGGTCTACCTTACTTTAGTATAGCATCCAGGAATATTGCGGCTCAGAAGCATCTGGCTTGGGCACTGGTCAGCATCAATGTTTAGGTTTCTTCAGATTACACCAAATAAGCACTCTTCCCTCATCCAGTTGCAAACACGCTCCACTCTATCCCTTGCAAGTAAACATTAGGACCTGCAAGTGGATGGACGCTTTCCTCCTATCTCTGCATCCAGATTGGTGGATGTGGGCATTCTGAGGCAATGTAGCAATTGCCTTATGTATACTGACAATCACTTAATTCTCAAGCAGGCAAATACAGTATGTGAGAGATGTAGTTAGACATTGACACTGGAGTCTAGACTCTCACATATAGTTAGAAAAAACAACAAACGTTGTCAGCAACTCACATATATGACTCACTACACCCACAAATGACCATACACATAGAACCACATATGCAAAGGTGCTCACTTGTAACTTACCCAAACCTCAAAGACCTCTCAGGCACAGTCCTCAAAAACTCTGCATGCACATAAAAAAAAACAATTCCCATCACAACATTACAACATATAAAGCCACATCTTATTGTGTCTCAGCTACCAAGCCCATAAGGCAAAACACTTCTCAGTCCAGTATTCTGTTCATAGGCGACTCAACAGAGGTACACACTGAGGTCTCTCTTACCAGGCTGGATAACAGGAAAGTTACAATTAATTGCCAGTCACGGGCCAAGACCAATATAAAACACAAGCACTCAGCTCACTTGCCACTAAGTACCAGTATAACTCAGTCATAGTCCATGTGGGCATGAATGACCTAAGATGTACCTCCTTGGACTATATGAAGAGAGTCATGATTGATCTCTCAGAATATGTGTAACAGGTGGGTATGATCCTAGTACTGAACAGCATTCTACCACCTCCAAGGATAATGCCACAATACAGCAGAAAGTGATCAACTTTAACAATTGGCTTAGCTACTGATGTCATTCTACAAGAGCCCAATACTTATCAGCCTGGGATGACATGGTTGATGGGCCACACTACTTTACCAGGGATCGTATTCACCTGTCACCTCTAGGTTTTTGGATAGTGGCTAAAACATTATCCATCCCATAGTGCCTGTTTTAGACATTGCCAAACAGACAAATCTTCCAACATAATAAAAGCTACTTAGGACAAGCTAAAGGTATTATTGCTCAGTCCTAGGAGTTGCAACAAGAAACTGCACTCCCTACAAGCTATCCTCAACCCAGAGAATGCTGACATCTGTGCAGTTTCTAAAATGTGATTCAAAGCTGTGGAAAGCACACTGGCAGTGCATGGCTATAACACCTTTCATACATTCTGACTGTCCTCTGAACATGAAAGAGCAAAAAGTGGGGGTGTATCTATCTACATAAAGGATAAACATACCTCAAGGCTAATCAAACATATGAGATGCTTGAGCTACTCCATGTCCATTTTTCCATATTCTTGCTAGCTACAAGCCCTGCACCAAGAACCAGGAAACCCACACATTGTAACAAAAGTTACTAGAATCTCTCACCATCCAGCCCAATACCATACAAATGGGCAATTTTAACTATCCCTCTATTAATTGAAAGACATACACAACCACTAACATGCAGGCCCAGAGATTTCTTGACTTTGTATATTCAAATGCTCTGGAGCAGCTAGTCTTCACCACTCTCACTAGGGGAGCAAATATACTAGATCTGGTACTCACAAATATGGGAGAGAGCTGCACCCCCTCCCCGTGTGATGTCATTACTGGTAAGATTAGAACATGAAGCCATCTCCATTGAAATGAAGTTAAAACAAGTCATTCCAGAAAACCTCAATAACTTTAAGAACTTCCCTAAGGCAAATTGCCCCTATTAAAGGATGGCATAGCTAGTTTTCAAGCTCCCCTAAATCCAGAAACTATGCAGAGTCATACACAAAGTCCCTGTATGATCATATATACAACTGCATAGAAACAGCAGTATCAAACTGAAATAAACCCAGGTCAAAACACAAACCATGCTGGTACACCTCTGGTATTAATAAACTGTACAACAAAAGAAAGATAATCCTGAGATGAAATCCTGAGATGAAATGTGCAAAGCAGAGAAAAAAGTCCCTTGTTAGTCTAAGCAAGTGAATCAGGGAGCTAGTCAAGTCTCTGGAAGCAAACTTGGAGGTAAAAATAACCTCCAAAGCTGAGGTTAACCATAAGGCATTTTTTAGCTATACCTGCAGTCTTAATGGTAAAACCTAAGAATGTGCAGACAGCATTATCTATACTAAGCCAGAAGGTAGAGCAAATCTGATGGTCGACAAATTAATCTCAGATTTCACCACTAGTTCTCCCCCAGGAAATACCCTCCACCACTCTAACACCAATTATCACCAAAGAAGAGGATGCCACCGCACTCTCTAAAGCAAAAAATATGGCTTCAATGGGGTCTAACAATATACCAGGTTACCTCTTAATCATCTTAAATCAGGAGTTATCAGGCCTATTAGGATCTCTATTTAACTACAACCTCAGGACTGGCTTTGTCCTGATAGAGCGGAGGACAGCAACCGTCATCCCTCTACATAAAGAGGGACCATCTACTGACCTAGAAAATTACAGACCCATATTTTTGACTATTCTTATATGTAAGGCCATTGAAAGAATATTCATGGACTTGATAAATAATGACATTGGAAACCTCTAAACACTGCACGAAGCCCAGTTCTGCTTTGTCAAACAGGCAGATCATGCCTACTGAATCAGATGGATTTCTTTGAGAAAGTCACTAAGACAATATATGAGGGAACACTACATACAACCTACTTCGACCTGCCCAATGCATTAGCCACAATTCTCCACTTTGGTATTATAAATAAACTCACAAAACTGGGCAAAAATTCCTGTGTCACCAGATGGAAAGCTAATTGGCTCATGGACAGGACATGTGGTTTAAGTGAGTGAATCCAGAGCAAGCAAGAGACCATTTACTAATAGTGTACCACAAGGCTCAGTGGTGGGACCACTCTTGTTCAGAATATACTTTTTTGAAGTCAAGGTTAATGTGGAAGGACTCTGGATGACAAATGTTGCAGATGACTGCAAGCTGAGGAAAATAAATGAATCCCTCAATGATATAGATATGCTTCAGGAGGGTCTAAGTCAGACAAATGATTGGTACCAGAACTGTGGCCTAAAACTAAATGTGAAAAAATGCATTATCATACCCTTTGGGAAGTCAAATACCCCTGTGAATTACAACATCTATAGCACACCCCTAAGAGTAGACACAGATAAGAGATCTGGTTACACAGCTAAATAGTAGCCTGAACTTTGACCACCATGTATCCACATTGGTAAGAAAATGCTTCTTTGTGGCACAACTTATAAATAAAGTTATGGCATCCATAGCCAAGGAAATTATAGTCCCACTGTACTCAACCCACTTTAGACCAACGATCTAGTACAATGCATCATTTGGCATGCACCTGACAAGCACTTAAAGAAGATGGAGCATCTTCAGAGGTTCCTCACAAAGAAAATGCAGGGTGTAAACAACGTGTCCTATGCTGATAGACTAAAAGCCTTATCCCCTTTACTCTGCCTCTTACCGACTATTAAGGGATGACCTATACTTGACCTACAAGACACTCCCATGTCCACCCTTGCTAGAGCTGCTACACATCCTCAAGTCAAATAGCAAGAGGGTCACCTGATCTAGGGATCTAAACTTAGTCAGTGACTCAAACAAAACATGTTGGAGGGACAGAAATGTGCCTCAGAAATTGTTCCTCCTTTGGAACAGGGTTCCTATTCTCATTAAGCAGAACCTTTTCCTGGCACTCTTCAAATGCATTTTTGGATCAATGGATGTGCAATCACAAACTTACAACTGGGGCAGTCTGTAAGATACTCAAGGCATAGGCACAAACCTATGCCATCCTCTTGCCCCTAGGGGCCATCTATTGGGTAAAATTGGATTATATTGGCTGGGCATGTAACAGCTCTTAAGTCATTAGCCTGGTAATCTCCTATGAACCTATGAACCTATGTAAGCCATCCTAAAAACTATTGCCTTCAGACAATGTATAAAATATACTGGAATTAATGCAGACAGAGTTTATAGTCATTTAGAAGAAAAAAACAAGGCAATAGAACAAAAGGGTAACAAAAGATCATATGTTGCGAAATAAGCCCATAATAGAGAATTGTAAAAAAGGGGAAGAATCTAAGTTTGGCACAGATATATTATAAAAAATCTTCTGACAGCATGCCACATTCATAAATAAAGGGGTGCTTACAGATTTGTAAGAAACATCCTCCATTGCTTAATTACATTACAGTGACCATAAGACATAATATATGATAAAGGGTAAATTATTATCTTAGGGATAAAAATTAAAATGTGAATATTCCAGGGTGATTTGTTGCCACCACTGTTAGTTATGCCTTGCCTTTAACCCATTAAGCTGTTTACTTGACAGTTTAGGTTTTGGTAAAAATTTGACTCCAAGAGCATGACCTTCTTTAAAGACCTCTCATCTACATTTTGTGGCTGACTTAAAACTGTATAGTTCATCAGAAGAGGAGTTGAAAGCACAAATGCAAATTGTTACAACTTTCTCAGATGATATAAGAATGTCATTTGGTCTTTATAAATGTGCAAAAGCAAAGTTTAAAGCTGAAAAGTTGCACAACCAAGAAAATATCAGTCTCTGGCAGGAACATGATATAAAGGAACTTAAGCCGGAGGAAATGTATAAATATTTAGGAGATGATGAAGGATCGGCAGTAAAATATTACCAAATGTGAATAAAATTCAATAAAGTGGTGCGAGGTTGGCATAATGATTAAGTTGTTTACCTTGTAAACACAAAGTGCAGGGTTTGATTCTCACATGGGGTAATTGGCTAGGCTTAAAATGGCCCAGAAGGGCAGTTAGCTTGGTGCTAACCTATAATTAACAATCAAGTTGCCAAAGTGGACAATCACATTGCCAAAGTGGTTAGAAAGACCTTCTATATAGCCCACCTTATCATGAAAGGATTCACATCTAGATCAAGAGAGGTCATTGTGTCCCTCTACTCATCACTTATCAGGCCCATAATTGAATACAATGACCCATTTGGGATGTACCTTACCCGACACCTGCAGCAACTGGAAAGACCCCAAAAGAAGTACCTCACCAAGAGGATCAAGGGGCTCAAACAGATGCCCTATGCAGTTTGGCTAAAGAAACTCCACCTCTACTCAGTTGCATACTGCCTACTCAGAGGTGATCTGTGTCTGATGTATAAAGCCATGTCCAACCCAGAATTAATGGACATGCTTCATCTCAGGAAATCCAAATCCCTTAGAGCTACATGCTCCAGGGACTTGAACCTCAGCACAGAAATAAATAGGACATGCTGGAGGGACAGATTCATATCCCAGAGGCTCCCCTCACTCTGGAACAAAATCCCAATCCATGTTAGGCAGAGCCCCTCACTGACCCTCATCAAGAGAAATCTTGATGAGTGGATGGGAGATTGTAAGTTTACTCCTGGGATCTCTTCTGTGTCTCTGCTTGACAGAGGTACACTAAACTAACCTTAAAAGGGCTAACTTCTGTGACCTACTATACAGAGGCACAGTCAACTAATCTAAAAGGGTGGCGAAAGCCAAACACACTCTGGCTAGGCTTATAAATGCCCTAGGGCAGATAGCCTAGTATCAACCTATGAACCTATGAACCTATAAGGAATACTTCAGAAGACTAAAATTAATATTGGAAACAGTCTTGACACCTAGGAATAAAGTCCAAATTATAAACCAATTTGGTTTTCCTGTTATAGTTTACAGTTTTGCTGTGATTGACTGGCTCCATCAGGTATTGGACTAGCTGGACAGAAAAACAAGAAAAATGCTTCACACATCAAATAATATGTAAAAATTAGTGTATTTCAAGATTATATATTCCAAGCTATAAAGGAGGAATGGGTCTTCTCAAAATTGAATACATGTTTAGATCTTCAGTCCTGGAATGGCATCTATATCTGCTGGTTTCATCAGATCCAAACAAAATGAAAGTTTTAAAACATGAAGAGAGGAAATCTAAGCTGATTTCTCTGTTCAATAAATAAAAACATAAACAAATCAGGACCACGATAAAATGTTTAAGCGCTTTTGTTGGCTTAATACAGAACTTCTTCAGAAACAAATCCATTACCCATACATCCTACTTATATACTCACACCAATTATACAATCATCTTATAAAACACTCCTCAATTAAGTAATTCAACAATTAGATTCCAGAATGAACAATCCTTCCATATTTCTTCATTTAGTTAAAAAAGCAGTAAAAAAACAAAGTAATATTGAATACCAAAAACCATGCATTATTAAAACGTGTCTATGTCTGATCAAATATTTTAAATGCAGCCATTTTTAAACTTTTAAAAGCTCTTAATAGAATTTTTTTTCATTGATGCCTAGTGACATCAGCCCTTAAGAATATCTGCCATTTTAATGTTAAATATTATAGGTTTAGGTTCATAGGTAGGTACTAGGCTATCTGCCTGAGGGCATTTTTAAGTCTAGCCAGAGCTGTCGGCTTTCGCTGCCCCATTGATTAATTAACTGAGCCTCTGTCAAGCAGAGCCAATGAAGTGATCCCCAGGGTGTATTTTCTGTTACCCATCCACTCGTCAAGGCTTCCCTTGAAGAGTGTTAGTGAGGGGCTCTGCCTAATGTAATTAGGAATTTTGTTCCAAAGCATGGGGAGTCTCTGTGACAGGAATCTAACCCTCCAGCATGTTCTATTTATTGTTGTGGTGAGGTTTAGCTCACTAGAGTGTGTGGCTCACAGTGACTTGGATTTCTTTAGGTGGAGCATGTCCATCAATTCTGAGTTGGACATGGCTTTGTAAGTCAGGCAGAGATGACCTCTGAGTAAGCAATATGCCACTGAGTACAGCTGGAGTTTTTTCAGTCGGGCTGCATAGGACATATGTTTGAGGCCAGTAATCCTCTTGGTGAGGTGCTTTCCAGCTGTTGGAAGTCTCTTGTGAGGTACATCCCAAATGGGGCATTGTACTCTATGATGGGTCTGATGAGTGATGAGTAGAGGGGCACTATAACCTCTTTATTTTTAGATGCGAACCCCTTAGTAATTAAATGGGCCACATAGAAGTATTTCCTAACTAATTTAGCAATATGATTGTCAAAGGCGAGATTACTATCTACCTGGGTCCCCAGACCTCTTGTTACCTCTTCTGTATTAAGGGGGCTGCTGCCTATGTGGTAATTCGTGGGTGTTTTATTTTTCCCAAACGGGATGACTATGCATTTTTTGGCATTTAGCTTAAGGCCATGACTTTGACACCAGGTGTCTGTCTCAGTAAGGTCTTTTTGAAGGATGTCCATGTCAGCCAGAGAATCAGTTATGGCTCCCAGTTTGCAGTCATCAGTGAACTTGGTTAGCCATAGTCCTCCTGTGTTTGCCTGTACTTCTGAGAAATATATGCCGAACAGTAGGGGTCCCAGAACAGAGCCTTGCGGGACACCACTTGTGACTGGTTTAGAGTCAGACCTGGAGCCCGCTATTCTTATTGTGTGAGTTCTGTCTGTAAGCCAGTTGGCAACCCATCTTGTGACGTAGGCATTTATGTTCAGGCTGGTGAGTGTTTCTATAATACCCGAGTGAGGAATGGTGTTAAAACACCTTGGTAGGTAGGCTGGGTGAACCACCTTTCCCTCGTCTATGGCCTTGGTGACTGTCTCAAAGAAGTCAACCAGGTTTAATAGGCATGATCTGCCCTTAACAAAGCCGAACTGGTCGGGTCAAGTGTTTGGAGGTTCCCAATGTCTTTGCTAATGAGTTCCATGATGATGTGGTCCATAGCCTTGCAGACCAGGCTAGTCAGGCTTATGGGGTGATAGTTACCAGGGTCAGTTGTGGCCCCTCCTTTATGGAGCTGAATAACCGTTGCTGTGTGCCATTCTATGGGCACATAGCCTGCGGAGTGGCTGAGATTGAACAGCTTGTTTAGGTGGGGGTTAGTTCTTTCTGTAGTTTGTGCAAGAAGCAGCCTAGGACACCATCTGGCCCCATTGATGCTGTGATTTTGGCTTTTGAAAGGGCTGTTTTCACCTGTGCTTCTGTGATTTCTGGAACACTACACTTTTCCAGTATTGTTGTGGGCCCTTTTGAAGGTGAGAGGGAGGTGAAGTTTGCACTGAATCTATCTGCCAGGATGTTGGCAATATCAGTAGGTTCAGTATATTTTGTGCTATTTTGCACTAGCTCAAAGCATATCTGCGAGTTGCCACTTACATTCTTGACATAGCTAAAGAAGGTTTTGTGGTTATCTTTTGAATCCTTGGTTATTTTTCTTTCGAAGTTAGCCTTGGATGATTTTATGAGGGACCTTAGTTTCTTACTGATACTGATCAGGGGATGTCTTTCCTTCTTGGGATTTGCTTTTTTTCTGAACTAGTTTCCTCCTTCTGTTGATATAACCTGTTTATGGCAGGGGTCCACCAGACTGGTTTCCTTCTCTTAGGGGAGTGAGTCTTGGTCTTTCTAGGAATGGCACGATCCATGCATCCTTGTAGGTGCTCATAGAGTGCAATTCTAAAGGATTCTGCATCTTGGGCAGTGTTATCCTTTAGCGTGGGGCTGTGAAACTTACCACTTCTGCCTTAAATAAGGTGAAGTTTGCTTTAGAAAAGTTTTTCACTGTGGTTTCACCCTTAATTACATTTCATTATCCATCATTTAATTAATGTTTTAAAGGGATACATACTCTCATACACACTTCAGAAAGTTCAAAACACAATGTTGAATTAAAACAATGAAACATGAATATGGTGATGAATGAAGCATAACAATACTGTAATATCTGCATATCTTAATATATTGCTTCGACTTTCTTTTACCCCATTATATTCCTTATTTTTAACATACTGGAAATGCGTATATTTTCATTAATACCTGGATAATATGTGGCATCCAACCGCAACTAACTCACATAAATCCAGGAATAAATATAGCATTTTTCCTTGTGCGTCTTTAATTATTTGTTGCAAAACAAAAAACTTAAATTCATGACTAGGGAATTCCTTCTGGTGTCTACTAACTGCATTAGTCATTTTATATTTTTTTATATCTGTTAGATGTTCATACCTCTTATCCCTTAAACGTCTACTGGTTTTCCCTATATAAAATGTTGTGCAGCCCTGGCACTTAGCCATATAGACCACATTGGTACTATTACAATTGTACTGTCCCTTAAAAAGTATTCTTTTCCCATTTAGAAAAGAAAACATTTCTCCTGTCTCCAAAATATAAGGACAGTATGGGCGCATACCACATTTACAATTGCCTAACTTTCTGTTTCCATGTCCACTATTGGGAAGGCCGTCCAGTATATTTTTTAAAGATTTATCCTTCCTATACACTACTACAGGTTCTTTACCAACTCTGTTGCCCACCGGTTGATCAAACTGCAAAATTTCCCAGTTGTTCCTTATAATTTCAACCATATAATGAATCTAAATTATAAGTTGTAATGAAACTAACTCCTTCCCTCATCCTACTTTCTCTTTTCCATATAATTGTATCTCCATTTTCATTTCCTCCTAATAATAGTTGATACACACCCTCCTGTCATTTTTTTATATCCTCATCTTTATTATTTTTATTTATTTATTATCATTTTGATTACCGGGGAACTCCACTGGGCCAAGAAGTGCCCATTTTCAGTGGAGGCCTGGGGAGAAAAGCTCCATCAACAATATAATACAATAAAGGTTGCAAAATGCAAATAAATGTTACAAAGTGAAATACAATACAATATAGGTTGCAAAAAACAAATAAAGGTTACAAAGTGAAAAACAAGAGTAGGATTCATACATTCAAGAATTGCAAAGTGTAGTATACATTATGAGACAGTTTAACAACAGAAATTTTTTTTTCTTTGATTTTGATTTGATTTTAAAATCTTTGATTTTAATTAAAAGTGTTTCAGGATAACCTCTCTTTACAAACATTCCCATAATGTGTTCTATTTCCATCACAAAATCCCCATCCTTGGTGACCATTCCTTCTGCCCGTACCATTTGTCCCTTAACAATGGACTTTTTCTGATGGTACAGATGCCAGCTTCCAAATTCCAAATAGGAATTCAAAAATGTAGGTTTCCTATAGACCATAGAATACAATCTTGTTACATCACATATTCTCAGGTCATCATCCAAATATGATATACTGTTTTTACTGTAGGTGTGCGTAAACTTCAAAAAGTCCCCGGTCAAGTTTATATAATCTAAAAAACTTTTTAACTGGGCCTCTGTCCCTTTCCACAATAAAAAGACATTATCCAAAAACCTGGTGTAATACTCAATCCATTGCCAATATTCACTTATCATCACTATCTCTTGCTTCCAGTATGGCATAACATTGCAACACAGGGGATTTGTTTGTAATATTGGACCTCAAATTACACAAAGTTGTTTTTTAATACTACTTCCACTAGGACAGCGTATTTGTTAATCAGGTCCAGGCCATAAATTCCAGTTTTAAATAATCGCACCTCTAACCAGCTAAGACCTTGCTCATGAGGTATCACAGAGAACAGGTTACATACATCAGTAGTGACTAGAAACACTTCTTCCCTTATCTGAATTTTATTTAAGTTTTCCAAAAACTGCCATGAGTCTTTGCATATGTAAGAAATTACTTTCAACCCTTTTTGCATTTGTATGTCTAAATACTTACTAATGAAACATGTTTTGGATCTCTTTCCATCTACTATGGGCCTACATTTTATGTTTATGTTGTCCTCACCCCTCTGTCTGTGGTATGAGAGCCAAAATTCACACACAAAATCTGCCAAAATGCACAGCTGTTGCTGTACAAGAAATGAAAAGCAATGATTCATAGGGTCATAGGTTCATAGGTATGTACTAGGCTAATGGCCCTGTAGCCTTTAAAAGCCTAGCCCATAGGATTACCCTGGCATCATGCCACTCAACCTTAGTTCCTAGTGCCTCTGTCGAGTAGAGCCACTAGAGTAATCTCTGGGCTGAATTTTCTATTTCCCATCTACTCATCAAGATTTCTCTTGAAGAGGGCCAGTGAGGTGCTCTGCTTGACATGTATGGGAAGTCTATTCCATAACATGGGCAGCCTTTGAGTTATGAACCTGTCCCTCCAGCATGTTCTGTTTATTGTGGTAAGGAGTTTGATGTCTCTGTAGCGTGTGGTGTGGAGGGATTGAGATTTCTTTAGATGTAGCATTTCTACAGAGCTGGGTCAGAAATGGCTTTGTAAGTTAAGCAGAGATTGCCTCTAAGTAGGTGATATGTGATAGAGAATAGTTGGAGTTTTTTGAGTTTGTCCTTATAGGACAAGTGTTTAAGGCATAGGATCCTCTTTGTGAAGTACTTTTTCGGCCTCTCCAGTTGTTGCAAGTTTCTAGTGAGGTACATGCCAAATGGGACATTGTACTTGATGATTGGCCTAATGAGGGAA
Source organism: Protopterus annectens (assembly GCF_019279795.1). Classification (NCBI taxonomy): domain Eukaryota; kingdom Metazoa; phylum Chordata; order Ceratodontiformes; family Protopteridae; genus Protopterus; species Protopterus annectens. The sequence goes on along the minus strand of NC_056732.1, from coordinate 798,159,651 downwards.
GAGTAGAGGGAGACAATGACCTCTTTCTTCCTTGATGCAAAACCCTTAGTAATGAGATGTGCCACATAGAAGGACTTTCTGACCACAGTGGCAACGTGGTGGTCAAAAGAGGGGTTGCTGTCAACCTGTGTTTTCAGATCTCTTATAACGCCTTCTGTGTACAATGGACTGCCATCAATGCGGTAATTCAAAGGAACTGGGTTTTTCCCAAGGGGGATGAAGACACATTTTTTGACATTGAGCTTAAGGCCATGGTTCTGACACCAGTTGTTGGTGTCACTGAGGCCTTTCTGTAGGATGTCAACATCACTTGGGGAGTTAATAATAGCTCCCAACTTGCAATTGTCTGCAAACTTTGTCAGCCAGCATCCCTTTGTCTTGGCCTGGATGTCAGACAACTAGATACCAAACAGGACAGGACTGAGGACTGAACCCTGTGGGACTCCACTCATGACTGGTCGGCAGTCTGACTTGGAGTCAGCTACTTTCATACTGTGAGTTCTATCTGTGAGCCAGTTTACAACCCATCTAGTGATATAGGGGTTTATGCCTAACTCAGTGAGTTTTTCTATGATGCCTGAGTGGGGAATGGTATCAAAGGCCTTGGCCAGATCAAGGTAGGATGTATGAACCACCTTGCCTTCATCCACCGTTCTGGTGAGTGACTCAAAGAAGTCAACAAAGTTGAGCAGGCATGATCTACCCTTCACAAAACCAAACTGTGTAGGTTCCAGAGTTTGTAGATTCCCTATATCCTTGTTTATTAGGTCCATGATGATGCATTCCACAGCTTTGCATATTAGATTCGTCAGGCTAATTGGGCGATAATTCCCAGGGTCTATAGCCACTCCTCCTTTGTGGAGAGGGATGACTGTAACAGTGCGCCATTCGGTAGGGACAAAGCCTGAGATGAGCTATAATTGAACATGGCACACGGGTGAGGTGTCAGTACACTATGTAGTTCATGTAGACCACAGCCAGGGATATTGTCAAGTCCCATAGAAGCTGTATTCTTGGCCTTGAACAGTGCTGTTTTAACTTGTGCAGCAGCATTCCTGGGTGCCTGGCAATCTACTGGTATTGTTATTGGTCCTTTGGGGGGAGAGGGGTAAAGTTGGCATTGAATATGTTGGCCAGTATATTGGCAATATCTGTTGGCTTAGTATAGGAGGTATGATTGTGCAGTAGCTCAGAGCAAATCTGGGTGTTGCCATGGAGATTCTTTACATAACTATAGAAGGCCTTGTGGTTGTCTTTACTATCTTCTGCAATTCTGTTTTCATAGCTAGCTTTAGAAGATTTGATGAGGGATCTCAAACTTTTGTTGAGGCTGATAAGGGAGTTTTTCCAGTCTTGGGACTTTGCCTTATTCCACATCAGTTTCCTCCTTCTGTTGTAGAGTCTGTTAATGGCAGGGGACCACCAGATTGGCTTCCTTTTTTTGGAGGAGAGCGTCTTAGTTCTACTGCAGCACCAATTCAGTAGCTCAGTTTTTTAATTGCCTTGTATACAGAACATTTTGTCACACACAGTCTTGGGTTCAAATCCTGTGTGCTGCACTTCAATTACATTCTTGTGAACACAACAAGTAAGGACTGACTCATGCAATTTTAATCCCCATAGGTTATTGCTACTGTATTATCATTTACCCAGTTTTGCAAGTCACAGCCCTGCAGGTAAGGGCACACTGAACATATTTGGATAGCCTAACTATATCTCGCCCACTACTCTGTTATTGACACTGTTGCATAACAGATATACCTTAAGCACATGCCTTGAATGGACTGTAATGGGTACCCTTACCCTGGCTCTCCTGTACCGACAGGGCTGACACAGCTGACACAGTTACAAATATAGGTTGCAGGCCTCCAAAGTGTTCAACCCCCCCCCCCCATTGTGTCCTATGTTAAGGTAGCTCCCCTACTGCAAACTAACCATACCTCCCAAACCCCTATAACAAGGGATCCTGACACAACCATTCATAAAGAGGGGGCATGTTAGGTACATGTTATACAGTTTATCCCTACAAAGATAGTAAGTGGATAGAATAGCAGCTACTACATTACCATGCATATTCTGATGGTTATGACATCTGACACTCACATGTCTCTCACCCCCTTCTGACCTCAACTCACAATGTTTGCAAGTGACCTGCCAGATGACCACACTGTCATGGGACACTGAGCAACATATGAGACAAAACTGTGGATATACTTCATACATCTTTACAGTGGACAGTATCTGTACTTACCCTCTGCAATGCTGTAGTCTCCACACCTTAGTAATGTCCATCTCAAAAACTAAGAATTAGGCCAAGGCCTACATGAAGGCCTTATATATTGCACTGTGGTGCCATATCATTGGCTAATGATAGTGCAGTTCAGCTGTTTTGTTTGCAGTTAGCAAGTCTAAACAACAGATTGGTGCACAGGCAATCACCTGTTAATGAGCATTACCAACAAAAGGCAAGCAACTGATTATAGGGAACAGGACTGTATGTGGTTTTACTCACACAGCATATGTGCAAAGCATTAGCAGAGGAACCCTTTAATAAAGGGAATACATCACTCTACCAGGTATGTGCTACCTTTCCCTATAAAAAGGGATGCAGATGGGAAGATGGAGATATGGGAAATAGGGATTAAAACAGTAGGCTTGTAATACAGCTATGATACTGACATGTCAGTGATACTCTGCTGTCCAACACCTCTATGCATGTCTCTCAGTTGTCCCTGCTTTGACTCACTTCATTGCTCTGCCCCTGTCCATCCATCCTACAAATGGTCGGCTGTTATAGTAAAGATTGTGGATTACACCTGAGACATAGTGACACTAAGTAAGGGTGTACACTCCTGTAACATCAACCTATGTACTGTAATACACTTCCTCTCTGTCTGTTGATGTCACATATAAATAGTACTAACATTTTAAAAGTGTCCCTGAATGTCACTCGTAATCTGGCTAAGCCCCTGTTTCATTGACATTTGTCCCTGTCTGGTTGAGAGCTATGCCTAACAAACCTCTTAACCTCCTACAGTAAGAAACCAGGACAAATACATATTTAATGGAGGGACAAAGATCCAATCCCAGTGACAGACTATGCATATTGGCCATACAAAGTAAGAATGTGATTAGAGTAACAGATATTACTGCAGCATAGGTGTTGTCTGAGGGGTATGATGGGTGGGAGTTAGAGTCTGTGTCAGTTTTCTGACAGCAACCATCAATCAGTGGACAATCATTTGTCAAACATGCACAAGTATGTGCAAGTTGGACCACAGCTATGATCCAAACAAGGTGACATTCTGCAAACATCGCCATAATTGAGATGTATGATGCCAACGGGGAACATACATGACACCAGGTTTGCATTGCTGACTGGTTTGGCTGCACTATCCCCATATAGTTGTTGGAATAGCACACTGCTATTTGTCTGACAGAGGCTGTGTCAGATATTAGTGGAGATCTGCCCCCTAGGGGACACGCCACAGTACACTGCAGTGATGCCTGTAGAGACATACAGCAGAATCTGTTCCAGCATACAGGGACATTACCCAGTGTTGCAACTATCTTGGTGATAGCCACACATGTAGTGTGTCACCAACCTGTGGTGTATGATGTGTGAGGGACCAATGGATAGTGCAGGCCATTATGGGTGCATAGGGTGTGTACATAGTGGACATCCACGCATCAGGTCCTGTATTGTGTTCCCCTCTTCTTGCCTTGCAGGAAGGATGTACCAACAGAGACATCTTCCTTTTTCATCTGCAGAAAATGATGCTATACTAGATGCCCTCAGACTCAGCCATCACATCCTGATGTCAAGGGGTCATCACAATCATGAACAGCGGATAGCATTGTGGGTCGACTTGTGAGGGCTGTAAATGATATTGGCCAACAGGACAGGCCCTATGAGCAGGTTCGACACTGGGCCACAGACATGGTCAATGCTTAACATCAAAGGGCTGCCGCTGTTGCTAGGGATCATGCAGCCATTGGTGGAGGGCCTACAACAGAACAACCACTCTACTCTCAGCCACAGAGTAATTCCTGGTACACCTAGGATCAACCCACAGCTCCCAGCCAACCATCACACCATACATCCTGGAGGTTTGTGCCACAGCAGCCACATCATAAGAGCGTACAGGTAAGTTGACTGTGTTGACTAGTATAATACATTTGCAGTCATTGTGACAGGCTCTACAGATGAATACATGGATGTTGGGTCTATCTGCATTGGGGGGGGTTGGCTTTTCACCAAAGTTGTGCACACATATTCAGAATGTCAGCAATATAGTCATTATCACATTAGCTACTGTACATGTGGATATATGCACATATGGCCTTGTAACACTGCAACATTTGGTGTTGCTGACAATATCTCTCACTCGCCTTTCCACAGGTACATCAGGTGTGGCTGGAGTTCATGGTCCTGTACCTGGTAAGTGTGATACTGTGGTGTGTGTTGTTGTGCATGGGATCAGAGATGAGAAGATGTAGGACATGTAATGTAGTTGTGGAACTTCATCTATATGAGTCTGTGTGGATTAGCCTACATAATGGTGCAGGTTGTAATATACTGCTTTTGTCTTGCTTCTCACAGGTGAACGAGGGGGGTTGGGGTCTGTCCCCCTCACAACCTGATGTCAATGTCTCATCAGACTCTGATGATGTTAGCCATAGTGAGGCACAGGTGGGTTTGTCAATGGCTGAATCTGTCTGTGGCCCTCTTCTGCTCCCATTGTCCCTGCACGCAGTTAGCATGCTCACACATACCCAGTCACCAGAGATCACAGATATTGGACAGCCAGAGGATGGCAACATAGTACAGGACAGTGTGAGAACTGTGGCATCAGTGAGTGTTGACACTGGCCATAGCCAGAGAGCTGGTAAGGTCCTATGCAGGCAGATTAACAGAGATGCTCGAAGGAGGACCACTGCCCATCCACTTCCTGTTGCAGGTGTCACATCGTGGCTCACTTGCCACATGTTTCAGGCTGTCATGAAGGTACAAGCAAGAGCTGAACACAACACCAGATGGATGCTTAGGGTTATGGATGCAGCACAGTCTGACAGTGTCTGTCTTTGTGTGCACATTGCCTGTGCTGGAACATGTAGTTGGGGTTGGGCATCAAACACATGGACATAGGCCAGCAATGCCATTTGTTGGTAGTCCAAGTAGCTGTGCATACTCACATTCCCATAGTAGCAGCACCTCCAGTGCTACAGAGGGAGGTGTGATGTCCACACCACAATGTGGCAAGCCATGGGCATGTGGTCATGGGAGGCCCAGTGGGGGACACAGGCCCAGCAGACAGCAGTCACCATCAGGTACTAGTATCACATCTGACCTTGAGCATGGTGCTGCCTGTGTTACTCATAGAGAAACCAGTTCCCGTGTTTGCGATCAGAGATGGTGAACTGTCCACTCTACCATGTACGGTCCACACCTGTCCACCATATGCAGGTGTATGATGGAGCTGTGTATATTTTTATCACAGGAGTCTGAGTGGTGCAACTATGGACACATGGCAGAAATACAGTGGCACTGGATGGCAAGGCAGCACAGCAGTGATATGACATTAACAAGGTATGCCAGTATATGTGCATGACTTCCTAGGTGCATATGTGTAGAACAATGTGTTGGGGACAATGGAGACAGTCAGCGTCATCATGCTTTCAAACCTTGTGACACAGTCTGCTACCCTTGATACATGTCACCTAGGTAGTCTGCACGTATAACTGTAGATGGTGGCAGACATCTATTATGCTCATGTAGAGGAGTGGAATTTAGGACCAGTGTCTAGTCACAGGGCCATAAAATGCATAACAAATGCACTGGGGTAGGCCACATTGGCATGTCTCTAGTGCTGTCAGGAGACATATTTACCCACACATACACACACACGCACACACTCACACACACACACACACACACACACACACACACACACACACACACACACACACACACACACACACACACATGCACATTGGATGCTGTGAGAGTAGAATCCCTACCTATCTACTATTACACACTAAAACCCGCAGTACTTATTGCATGCTCCACACTGTTTATCTGATACTACACTGTCAGCCAGTGCTTTTAAGGTGGATGACATCAGTAGGCCTTGTAGAGGAGGGGATTTATAGGCCAGCAGCCAGTGACAGGGCCATAAAATGCATACCATTGCATGGAGGCAGTACATATGGACATGTCCATAGTGCTGGGAGGTGATATTTTGATACACACACACAGACAGAGTTCGAGGATGTAAGGTTAGAACTCCTACCTATTTAGTGTTACACACTACAGCTCACAGTACCTATCACACTTGCCACAAGTTATGTCTGTTGTATATGTTGCTGCAGACACAGTACTTGTGGTGTACGCAAAGTGGCCTTGTGGGAGACAGCATGTGTGGCCTGTAGGGTGATACTGCTTGGTACTGTTATGGTATGTTATGGTGTGGTATGGATACCTGGTAATAGCCCTGCTATGTGTATAAACTTACCAGTCTGACCATATATGGCTGTTTGCAGTTTGATAGGCAAACATGTGTCAGGGACAATATGGCCTGTCCAAGACATGTGTCACACCTATTGTACATTACATCACCTGTCTACCTATGTCTGTCTGAGGGTGACAGTCTGCAGGCTCAGGGGTCTGTGGGTGGCTGGATTATGTACTGTTGTGGCCTTGGTCTGGTGCCATCAGACAGCTATTGTGGTGTGTACGTGCAGTTAACCCCAGCATTCAGGGGTATGTGAGAACATACATACATCCCTGCCCATATCTATATCAATGGTGTATAACAGGGTTGTGTCTTTAAATGCAGTTTTGTGTGTCAGTAATGTAAATGTGTTCTGTAGAAGTATGCATGGAGTCTGTGTATCACTGTACTCTATATAGCTATGTATACATCTTGTTATCAGATAAATATGTAACACATATTGATAGAAGCAGTTATCAAGCTTGAGGCGGATAGGGAAAGAGAGAGAGAGAGAGCGAGACATGTATATGTAGCTGTATGTATGTATGTATGTATGTACAGACATATATGCACATAGCAGGTCTTTGGGTGGTAGAGACAACAGACTTGGGCTCAAGTTAGTTAAGTCTAGGAGCATGCCCAGTATGATTGCCAATACTTACAAGGTGACTCCAGTCCAGAGCTACCTGTACTCCAGTCCAGGATTAGTGTGTGCTGAAGGCCGTTGGCTGCTGCACCTGATACCACGTTACTGCATTTGGCTAATATTGCCAAGGCATTCCATGGCTGTTTGTTGAAATTAACATGTGACTCACACTTCAAAACTGTAGAGAGCTTTACAGACTGTACAGACTCTTGTTGCATATTCTTGGCCCATTTCACATAACGTTGTTTTTTGGCAAATTATTGACAAATCAGTCCAGAGTGCAGTAAATTGCTACTGACAGACATTTGAGTTTCAGACTCCATGCACAGCAGGTGGGTCATGCAAATGCATGGCCTCCATCCCACTTTTATCCACTGTATTTCAACAGATTTCCTGCTGTCAGAGATTTTGAGGTATAATGTGACTAGTGAAACACCACACACAGGGTGACAGTCTGCATACATGTCTCTGTACATGTTTTTGAAGAATGCCCAGCATTTCACCCCATATCTCTGCTGTGTTCCTCATACATTTGTGGATTCCCACTGCTATACTGTACATCAGTCGCTGACTTGTTGTACCTACTGACACATTTGACTTATGGCCTTTACATTCTGCAGCTGATTGGACCTGTTGCAGCCTGCTATTAAACTAGCCACCTGCTAGGTTACTCAGACTGTGTATAATGTATGTCTGTAGGTATGATCCTTTGTGCCCCCAGTCACTCTGTCTTTGCCCAGTTTTCTTGCAGTAACAGATTGAGGGGTTCTGACAGTCTGTGGGACTAACACCATATGTGTACCCCACATGCAAAAGATACTGGATGGTGTCAGATTCAAACCATCAATGCCATCACACATACTACTGTACCTGGCCCACTAGGCCACACCAGCCACCAGACAGAGGCTTTTCCACCTTCACACTCTCAACCAGACAGGGGAATTTTCTAGTCTGCTGGTATATCATTGCATACTTACTGTTATAGCAGTTGTATGGCAACACTGAAGTGTTTGGGTTGGGGGACGACCAGCCTATGCTTTATTAGCATAGACAGTAGTGCAACTGTCCTGTTACCCCACTGTTTGGCATCTCCCTGGACTACGGTCGTGCAGTTTCTAGCCATGTGGCGTAGTGGCTAATATGGGGCACATACTAGTGAAAAATAGTACCTGTTGTCCCAAGTGTCTGTTAGATCTGTACAAGTTTCCCTGTATCCCAGTACAGATCTCTGCAAGTAGCTCAGTAACACACTATATATAGCCCACTATATTCCCTTGCATACATGCAGCAGGTCCATACATATGCTACCATATTAAAGTACCCCTTACAAGTAGTGTACAGGAAAGTGACTTACTTTGCGAATGCAGCAGTGGACAAACCTGTAGTTCAGGGCTGCATCTCTCTGATCCAGGCAGTCCACAGCCAATACAGGGTGAGGTATAGCTTCTGCGGCCTGGCTTACATCATTTTTACTGATATGCATGTGTCAGAGTACGTTGTCAGTCCCTAGGGCTCTAGATTGTCAGTGTATGTGCTATGTGTTGTTTCTTGGCCAAGGGCATATTGAGCACACATACGTCTGCTTATGGGGACAGTTTCAAGGGGGGGTCCCTCCTCTGTGTCCCCCTGTGGGTGCAACTGTGGTGACCTAGGCACTGGTGGGGGGGGGTGTATCCCTTCCCTTTGCTGATCCTTCTACAGTTGTTTCCACAGGATCATATTGTGTAGCATGGCACATACTGTGAACATCTGTGCACATGTGACTGGACAGTACTGCAAGGTTCCACCAGATATATTGAGGCAGTGGAACCGTGACTTCAGCAGCCCAAACACACACTCTGTGATGTTCCTGGTTTGTGCATGTGCCTCATTATGGAGTTCTTTGGTGGGTGAGTGTGCATTTCTGATGGGTGTCATCATCCATGATTCCAGTGCACAGCCAGCATCCCCAAGTAAATGACCATGTGGGATGTCCCTTAGCAAACATCTGGCACAGCTGTGATGTGTACCTGATATGGGAGTCGTGATACCTGCCAGGGCTGCCAGCACACACATTCATGATAATGCATTGGGCATTTCACATGACCTGGCAGTTGATGGAGTGATACCCCTTTTAGTTGATGTAGATTCTACCCTCTTCACCAGGTGGTGCCTTGATGTGTACATCAATGCAATCTATGGCACCCAGTACCTCAGGGTAGTGTGCTACATGGTAGAGTCACATACTGCTGGCTCTCTCCTCAGGGGTGTGGAGAAGATAAATGTGTTCACTGGTATGTAGTAGCATGGCATCCAGTAACTGGTGGCGTACCCTGGATGCAAATGCCTGTGAGACCCTCCCCCCATCATGTCCCCAGCTGGTCTTTGCAAAGTACCTGTAGCTAGTATCCTAAGGGCTAAACATACCTTTGTTTCCACTTGGATGGGTTCCACTCTGGTGGTTCTGGGTCTGAGTTTAGGGCAGGAAAGCTCACTGAGTTGTTGTATGTCCCTGTCTACCCTGTAGTGCTCTACAATCTCCAGATAATGTAGCTCCTGGGAGGTTACCCTGGGCCTGAACACTCTTCTCCTTCTCAGTCTAGGCCTAGGGTCAGCACCATCAGCAGCTGTATTGACTTCAGCATCTAGCACATACATATGTAACAGACCTGCAGCAGGCCCTAGCATTCTCTAGGTTAAAATTCCCAAGTCTGTACTCCAGTGGTGCAGAGTATAGGAAAAAAGCAGATTGTAGGGTGTATACATACTTTATAGTGTTCTGCATAGTGCTCTGCTCTAGGTGTACTCTGTGTGTCTGACTAGCTATGATGCGTTCCACCTGCCAAGTACATCATTAAGGGGTTTAATGGCCCTAGATTAAGTGTAACAGGGCTCATCAGCAATTAATTGGCTTTCTCAGGCAATTTTTTTTATGACAGCCTTCCTTGCTGAACATTGCAGCACACCACACAAACCCGCACTGCAGAGGTAAACGAGGCTTAGCAGTGAGCAAATATGCCCCCATGAAGGCACATTCAGCATAGCTGCACACCACACAAATACGCTCAAACATGCTCAAACCCACTGAAATGCTTACCCCTAGGGTGAACAAAGCTTAGCATTCACCAGACACCCCCTCCCCCCCGCTGAGCAGAGTGGTGCGCAGTGCAAACAGGCACCGCTGAGCTCCAATGAGCTTAAAAGTTTGAAGACACACCCCCTTTTGATGTCAGCTACCTCTTCTGTGGACACCAAAATGGTTCTGTGCCTACATGGATGAGAGCTGCAGACACAGATACCCATTTCTGCTATTCAGTAATCCCAGCTCATTTGAATACAGATCCGTGCACAGTACCTGGTAAATACACAGATTCAGGACCTGCCTTGTTAGTAACCACAGCAGTCCTACATTGCACATACCCCACACAGGGTCCTGTAACACATTACTGTTACATACTAATGCAGTCTGATTTTTTACAATATTTTTTTATTTCTTTTTTCCATAACGGCATGTTTGCTCACTGAGGTGCACCACTCAAACATAGCCAGGCTATTAAAAAAAATATTTTACATTATTTTCCATACGGTTTTGGACACACAGCGTTTGCTTTTTGCACATATCTCTGTCCTCTATACTGTTTCTGCCACTGTAACACCACTTTTACACCCCATGGTATAATTTTAACTTCCTGTACACAGAATTTTTCATGTACATTACATACACCAACATGGCGTCTACACGACTGCCTATCATCTTGCCGGATTGCTCTACCTGCCTCATCTACATGCATTTCTCCTGTTTATGATGTGATTTGCATGCCACAGACACTTCTATTTTGTACACTCATGTATGCACCTCGGCTCCATTTACTGGATTGCACATCTGCTTTCTTTCATGTGAAAAATAAGTCTGTGTAGGCTTTATTGAATTCCCCCATGACTTTTTTTATAAATATTTTGCTTGTTGATATGAAATAACCCTTCATGCCAGCAAATATCACCCTTCCAGTCTATAGATATATAATAATCCTAACCCAACTGTGTAAAATATTACTTTTGCTGATATACACTCAATCCAAACTTTTCACCAAACCCAACACAATAAACTTCCAATTCCTAAAGACAGTCTTTTGAAACAACACTTACTTTTTTCACATAGATTTTCCAGATCACTCTCGTCCCTATATCTCTTAAACATGTAAATCACCTGACTTCCTCCTTCACTATTTCATCCATCTCTTGTTCACTTCTTTCCATGCACTCTATATGCAGGGGATTCTGTACCATTTATGCAAAAAAGTTCTTACAGCATCCAAGATTTTGGTGCACCGCTTTCTTTCTTAAGCCTAGAATACATTCCCATTAACTTTGATTTTGAAATATTAACCCCCACAATCTGTGTAACACAGCAATGTGAATTAATCAATGGACCCACAACACTGTTGAAAAATCATCTCTTTTTAAATCTTGACCAATTTAACTTTCACAATATGTGACAAAACACCTTCTCACTTACAAACCCCCCACCTACTGAGCTTGTACCCCAAAAGAATCAAAAGTTTAAACTGTCCAAACTTAACCAATTTGTCTCATTTAAATCATAATTTTCCTTCAAGACCCTCCAATCAAAAATCCATAATGTCCCTCAAATTCTGTAGTTCCACTGACAAAATGCCATATCCTTTGAAGAGACACTCTTTACTAACTCTTCCATCTTACTGCTCCACATTTTACTTTGCTTTCATTGTTATTTCAAATAACTGATCTCAAGAGCACTGCTGTAGGATTCCCTTTTGGGTTCTTTTGTTTTCAAAACATTCATTGTTTATAGGCACTTTTACTCATACAGCGGTAGTGGTGCAGTGGTAGCATTGTCGCCTCACAGTAAGACATTGCCCTGTTCAATTCCCAATTAGAGCATCTTCTGTGTGAAGACATGCGTGATTGGGTGTGCCTTCATTAAAGGTTGTGCATCAGAGCTAGCAACTCGGCACATAAAAATCCACTGCCAGTCATTAGCAGACTGGAGTTCTGCTGTGGCGACCCCTAACCAGGAAAAGCCGAAAGACACAACAACAATATTTCCCACTCTGTTGTACTTTCAGGTGCTGTAAAAATTATTGTATGTTTTACTGACTTACAAACAGCTTCTGTTATTGTAACTACAAATGCCAATTAAACATTAGATGACTAGCTCAAGGATATCTGATGTCAACCATTGTCCTACCACTGTTACATTCATTTAGGGCTACTGAGGTGTCTCTAAACATTGGAATAACTGCAAAATTACTAAAACTTGTCAAGCACAGAATGAAAACATTGCAGCTTTAGACATACTAATGCCAGTTCCACAAACAGTTTTAACAGTCTGCTTTATACTGATGGATATGGTGTTCTTTTAATTGCTACTGTAGTGTATTTTCTCATATAGTTAACTTAAATTTTGTTTCTGTCTACAGGAAACTGGCAGTGCCAGCCTGTCTCTTTGTCCTTGCTATGTCGTTATTTCTTTTGATAATATTTTTCATTAGTTGAAGATGGAGCTAGTCACAAGAGTGACCACATCATTTTTTTCTCCAAAGCTCCATAATGAGTGGACAGTTTTCAACATTCATCTGTTTTCTCTGATCCAAACATTTTAATTTGGTGCACCTATACCAATACTGTCAGAGCTGTGCTTCTGTTTATTACATGTTAAATGTTCATATGAACTATTACTCTCCAAATAGAGACTTACCTGGGTAGTTTGAAGGGGACTACATAGTTAAGGTAGTTCAAAAGACAGCTATGTCTAATCAATTGGAGCAGGCTACCCAATTACTGACTAGGGTCTTTGTAGACTCAGAGGGTATAAAGTTAATAGATTGCACTAATCATGTTAAGAAATAATTATCAGACACCAAGATAGATTTCGTAGAGTGGGTAGCATCATATTATGTCTTTCACTTTAGGAAAGCCTATGCAACAGCGCAGGTAAACAAGATCTTCACACAGTCCCTCCTAGGGAAGGTAGATGAGTTAGAAGACTAACAGTGGATAAATAATCTGAGAATAGTTAGTCTGAAAGAGACACTGAAAGGTATTATAACAATGGAACACCTTGCACTTTATCTACTTGATTTGATCACTGTTGAAAGAAGTCATCACTCACTGAAACTTACATATGGAAGCAATGTACATCTAGGGGCTTTGCAATTAAAGTGCTTCAATACAACGACAAATTATTTTATTTGTTCATCTTTGTTGAGTGGGAAAGTCCAAATGAGATAGATGCCCGTTTGCTATGGAGGCCGAGGAAGAAGTGCTCTCTATTCAAATACATAGATGATATACAGTATATGTGATGCCCGTGCATTGGCCCAGTAATCAAGGAGCCTCAATCCTCACGAGTAGCAGCAGAGATGGATGTCCATATTGGGAGGATAACAAGTACACACACAGTAAAGTACAATTTCCCTTAAGAGCACACAGAGATCACAGTCTGTCTGGGGCTGGTTTCTTCGTTTCTCTCCAGATGCCCAGTAACACTTGCCATTGGCATAGCTATAGAGTTCAGATCTCAGTCGAGTGGTCAAGCCAAAACCTCCAGCAACCTCTTTGTCCAACCAGTGTCCAAGTAGTGAATACACACACTTTGAGATTTGAGTTATATACAAACACACAGACACTCCTGGGGAATGCTGGCACAGGTTCTCCAGCTATGCCCCTTTCTGCCCAGACTATACAGTAGTAATGACTACCCAGGCTCACAGAACTCAAAATGTTAATATTTCCTTGTGATCTGCACTTGCCAGGAAGTCACAGCAATAAAAGACACTTTACGTGTGAAACCTAGTAATTATCTCTGACTTAGAACAATAGAAATAATTTCCTAGCCCAGGCATCCTGTCTCTGAGCTTGAGATCATAAGCTGTTGTAAAATTGTTTACTCATCAGCTTTCATCCAGCAGGGTGCACTGGGGTTACATTTTTGAAGCACAACACATAACACAGTTTTTTTTTTACATTTGTGAAACAAGCCTGTGGATCATATTAATATTTACAATGACATAGAATTATTACAAAATTCTATCTGACTGGGCTGGCAGCCTCTTAAGTTTTTCACAGTATATATTAATTTTCCGCATGGTATATAGTATTTCATTTTGGTTACATACATATTTTTGCATACATAATCAATTGTAACAGATGATTAATGTTAAAGTTTGGATAATACCATTTGTGACTATAGAGAGAAAGAAAATAAGAGAAAGCCTGTACATTTGCATAAGGCTGCAACAGACAGAAGTATAAAATAACAAAGGGAAGACAAAGATTTACATTTGTATTGAATTAGTAAGTGGTGATACAATGTAAGAGAAAGAAAAAGAAGTAGGAGTAGGCGGTTTAGAAATAAAATCAAGTAAATGTTTAATAATCACCATATTGGAAGTTAGTGCAAAGCACCTATAGTTTTGACAGATGTATTGTAGTTTGCATTGTCTTTCTGGATCAGAAATTGCCTGGGTGTAGAGCAAGGCAGAGCCAGGTGCATTTCAGATGGTGTTTTAGCAGACATTTAATGCATTTGTTGTTTTCTGTACATTTTAACTCTTGTGGGGTGCAGTTTCACTGCTCTGAAACACAATGGGGATAGAGTGAGTTTTCAGCAAAGTTCGTTGTGTTAGTTACATCTAGGAGATATTTGTTATTGGGACATAGTGCTCTGTTGTTGCTGTATGACAGTAATATGTTTTAAGAGAATGGAAACTATATGCTTTATAGATACGTTTCTGGGCAGCAATGAGCTGAGAGAAAGTTAACTGTTTTGGGAGTTCTCATGAATTTAGGTAATTTAGGACTGTGCAGTGATAAGTTTTATAAGATGAATATGCAGTGAATTGTGTTATTAGTATAGCATGCACCAAGTTTGAACTTTAGAGGAATGTTAAGATTTGTGAAGGTAGGTGATGCATACAATAAAGGTGAGAGTAATTAGTTTGCCACTATGGATTTTCTTGTGGATTCTGAAAGATATTGATTTGCCCTATATAGGGAGCCTAGATTTTGTATATATTTTGATAGTTTGGAGAATATGCTGGTAATTTTTGAGTTTGCCATCTATGAGTACACCAAATAATATGGTTTCTGTCACTGTTCCTGTTATTGTGTTGTCAGATAAAACAATATGGAATTTGTGTTTTTAGAATTAAATTCTTTTGGTATAAAGAGCATTACTTTAGTCTCTTTTTGAATTTAGGAATAGGTCTGCAGTGCCTAGTAATGATTCAGTAGATGAGAAAGACTCTTGGGCGATTTTTGTGGAGGATATGCATTGTTGGGGTAGAGCAAATGAGGGTTGCATCATCTGCATACTGAAGTGTATTTACTAGGTTACTGGTGGTATGGAGTTTGTAAACAAATATATTAAATAGAAGTGGGCCCAGTATTGAGCCTTGAGGGACTCCAACTGTGACTGGAAGAAAGGAAGTAAATTATTGTTTCTGTTTTACTGATTGTGGCTATATGTGAAATACTATGAGACCAGAAGAGAGATGATAGATTTAGACCTAGGGAGGAGAGTTTGGTGAGAAGTGTTTGATGGGAAACTGTGTCAAAGGCCTTTATCAGATCCAGGAAGTGTGCCGATACTAGATTGCCAATATTTCTAATGGTAAAGATAATAAGAGCAGTAATTATGCTACGAATGGGATGGAAGCCATGTTGGGTAATGGAAAGAAGATTATTTTTATAGATTCATAGATTGTTACTATGCTAGTGACCTGGGGGACCTTTCTAAGTCTAGCCAACTCTTCCAAAGAATAATGACATCCAGTATCCAAAACAACACTGATAGCCAGGCATTCATAAGTTACCTTTGTCCATAAGGGACAAGGGTGGCAGGCTCAATGAAAATTTTCTATTCCCCATCTGCTTGTCTAGATTGCACTTAAATTGCGTAACAGATATACTCAGCTTCACACAGATGGGAAGCCTGTCAATAGGAGGGGCAGTCTCTGGGACACATATCTGTCTGTCCAGCATTTTCTGTTTAAGTCACAGACAAAATTCAGGTCCTTAGACCTTCTATTTCTGGTACTGTTTCAAATGCAGGAGAGTCAAAAGTGTATTTTGAGTAAGATATTTCAGGAGCTGGGAGTGAATACATTTTTCTAACATTTTTGATAGTGGTGGTAGTATAGCTATGGGTATGTCGCTGGATAGGTCAGTTGAATTTCCACCTTAGTGCAGTGGTATTATTAAAGATTTCATCCAGATGGCTAGGATGTGGTTTTCTATTAAGGACTGGCTAATTTGTACAGAGACCGACAAGGCCAGAACTTCAGAAGTGAGTTTTAGGTAGTCTTATGCTAAGTTGTCTGCTGTTAAGTTGTTGGTGATTGAAGGTGATAGACCTTTAGAATATTAATACCTATCTAAGGGTACTGCTCTAAATGTGAGTGAGGAAATGATGTTATCAGAATAACATCATTACTATCATTAAGAACTGAATTATATTACTTCAGGAATGCAACTCCAAAAATTGCTCATTTGAATTAATCGAATCTGCCTTTGACATCATTGGAAATTCAGCGGTGGTCTCCCACAGCCACTCTTTCCAAAACTATCCATCTATGGATTGATTTAAACTAAACATCAGGCCACATAAATATAATGCAGTCAACTCTAGTATTTAACAAAAACTGTCATTCAGGTGGACTTATTTCTCCCTAACTTATAACCCTGGAAACCAGCCACAAGAAGCTTTTTTCAGATCCCCTATACCCATGATGCTAAATCTGCTTGGAGTGGGTCACACCCAAAAGATTTGACATCCTGGGTATAGAAGTAGGCACCCAAACAGACTATGGCCAGCCCGCTAACATGAATTGTACATTTCCATCTTCATTTCCTAATGGTGACTGTCTTCCCTCTCAGTAGAAATCAAACTGTAACAAAATCTGCACACTTTTTAACAAAGTTGAGGCTCCTCTACAAGTGATTGAGATGACAATCATCAGTAGTCAAAAAAAAAAAAAGTTGAGACCACAGCATTGAGTTATGTTTTTCAGAAGAAATCATTGCCAGTGAGACTTCTGAGTGGGTCCTGGCAATGACTCACGTTTTGAAAGATTTCTCACTTCTTTGAGTTGGAACAATTGTGGAATTGTTAGAAATATCTTCAATGAGTTTGGTGTTTGCACCTTCGCATCAGGGGGTTCGGGGGCAAAAATGCTTAAAGTGCATATTTCCATGGTTCATACAATATTTTTCATCATTTCAGTTCTTCTGCATAGTGCCAGTCAATGTTTTATAGTAAAACCACCTAGTGACACTTTACTTGTGTTATCCTCTTGAGCTATTTAGCTGTTGTATATAATTTAGAAGTGCTCATATTCATCAATAGATCCCTATCTGAGATAATTTCAGATGTAGTTCTGTTCTGAAAAGATATTATTTCGAAATGCCTGATTTTTCCCCTTCTTCAGATTGTTGTAGTTTAGTTTTTGTGTAGTATTTTGTACTTAGTGCTTTTACACATGTTCTATATTTGGCTCTGTTGGGAAAGGGTTTCTCAACTGTTCTGAAGTAATAAATGTATTAGATTAAATTTTAGTGAATTAAATTCTGAATTCAAATGACATAAGGTTTCAGCTTTTCTGTCAAGATGCAAGACATGTTATTTATCATCAGAAAATTAAAATAGCCAAAAAAAAAAAAAAAAAAAGATTGTGCTTTATAGGGATTATTGGTGGATATTGGCTAACATTGCCTTGATTCATAACTTGCCAGGCCAAATCTAAGAGGTAAAAAATATTAGAACATAATGGGTATTAATATACACTTAATTGTATGTAACCATTAGACAGCACTGACGCCTACATGGGTTTTCACAGAGTGAGGTTGGGGGCACTGTTTGATTGAATGACTTGTTAGAGTTGCACTGTATACAAAGGCAGGTGGTAGGAATCAAGCCATGGACTATATGAAACAGCTTATTAATAGCTCATAGTATTTGTTCACTGCACTAAATGCCATATTAAGCCATTGCAAGGGCTATCACTTACTGAACTGATGAATGCCTGAAGCGTGATTTTGGTTGCACTTATTGTCCCCTGATATAGAAGGAATGAGCTTACCAAATAATAATTTTGCTTATCAGTGTCCAGTTCAATACATTGAAGAGATTTACATGTTTATTTGCTTGCTGTCTATGAGAACATGACTGTAACTGTAACGCAATTGGTTTATGGAAATTTGATGGGTTAATCTCTGGATTTTCAAAGACCCAGAAAATAAAGAATTTATATCCTCAGTGATCTAACATGACATAAGCAAAACTAAGTGTGAGGGGAGACGTGGCACATCATGTAGGAATTCATAAAACAGAGAATCAGCCTTGTTGCAAGGTTGCTATCGAAATATTATGAAAGATAATGAAGCAGTTAGATGGTGAACTCAATACTGCATATGAAGACTAAGTATCTTCAAGATTCAGTAATTATGATCAGTTAAAAGCACAGGAAAAATATAAAATTACATTATCACTCAAGCAGAAGATGAGGGACAAACTTTACCTTAACAAGGCAGAACTACAAGCTTTTAGCTCACTTGTGTAAGAGCAAGATACAAGAAGGCATATTACTGTGGTTAAGGAAGATTAGGGTAGATTCTCTCAGACTTCATTTTTCTACTATATGATTTTGAGCAAGTCACATAACTAGACATTGCTCCTCTGTTACCACTGAAAAGGGACTGTAAATCCAATGGAACTACCTGACTAACAAATTGTTATTGTTACTATTTCTTAATGATTCTGTGCAGTGAACTATCCCATGTTTCTGTATAAAACTCCTACTCCTAGATTGCTAACCTACTGAAATGATTAGACTTACCATTTCTGTCTTGTATGGAAGCCCAATGTCTCAAGGAACCATTTTCTATAACTGTGTGGGAAGTGATGCTAAAATCAAGGAAAGCAGAATAAAGCCTCAGAACAGAATGATTTGACAGTAAAATTGTACAAGCTTTTGTTCCCACCTCTGGGCAAATCCCTTTTCTGGATCATTCTAAGGTTCTACCATGCAACCAACGATAATAATTTCCCCCAAGCCTGAAAGAGACACACATAGTCAAGAAATATGAACTGATAACTTTTATTAGTTTTGAGTCCAAATTAATGGCCAAATGCTGGGCAATGGAGTTTCATATTCATTACTGAAAATAATAAGACAGAAGCAAGCTGGACTCATAACCTGCCATCTGAGTCTAACAATTTATGAAAAGTCAGTAATGTATTCCAGAAGGTCTGATTTCATAATTCTCACTCAGTGTTTTGTTGAGTTCATTAAAGCTTTTGATTCCATTTTATGGAGGTACTTATAGCTAGAACTAAAAAGATTTTGGTTCCATTATTTTTTCTTAATCATCATTTTAGCACATATAAGGAAGTTGTAGCCGGAGTCCTTATCATGTTAGGCCTCTGGGGATCTTACACACTGAAAAGGGGTACTGTTATCTTCCTTTGTCAAAACATTTAATTTGTGTTTGATAACCAGGGTCAAGTTCCATGGACGTTTTTCAGACTCAGCCTCAGAGCACTGTCTGTACAAGTAACTTGCTCAGAGATACACAGTTAGGCAATAGAGGCTGAGGGAATCAAACTTGGACCATAGGATGCAGCTCGTTAACTGCTCCTTAATCCTCTGCACCAACTACCACATCCATTTAATAGTGCTAGACTGACAGGCTAGTATGTGGTAGGTAATACAATACTTTATGTTTTCTGATAAATACATGCTTGCTTCAATGGGCTGGTCAACAAATTACCACTCAAAGCACTGAAATTACTATGCTTTGCAGATTTCTCAAGTTTATGGGACAACCTGCCAGAGACAACAATGTTTCCCATGAATGATTTAGCTAAGGCTTTTAAGGATTCTGTCTTTTCAATCACTGTTTCCCGGTACTTAGGAAGTATAAGATATCTAGAGATTTATCTGCATCCCTCAATTTTAGAGATGGTATCAACTAATCTGAAGCCATTGTGGGGAAAGGTATATGTATGGGTACATGAATAAAAGATGCCATAATCATTGCTACCAGAAAACTTGCATCTTTGCGGTCAGTGCTTGCTAACATGTTTTTTTATGTTTCTATGCATATTATTCTTTCTGATTCTTACCAATGGATAATGAAAACCACATTTGCTGCATAGTTTGTCTGGGGAGGGAAGAGATTGGGTATGTCTATAGGCATGCTTGAGTATCATGGCACTCAGGCAGGAATAGTAGACTTACAGACGTGTCTCTTTAATTCCAAGGATTCAAATCCAGTGTTTCTTTAATGTCTACTAACACAGTCTGCCTTTATGGGCTAGATAGGAAGATTGCATTCTAGGAACTCATTTCTCATCTTTACTTCTGTCGACCAGCTCCAGCTATCATACAAGGAACATGCCAAACCAGCCCTCTGTCTTACTGTCGTGTGTGGTATGGTCTTATCAGGATAATACTTACAGGTTGACAAAAATTGTTCTCCAAGCAATTTCCAAGGAATTAATGCTCCTTGACTGTATTCAGACCTGACCTTGCAATAAGGAACTAAACTTCATATGTTTCCCCTTTTTACAGTTAGTTCATTGATAGACCAAATGCTCTATCCAATTTGCAGACACTTTTCCTCACTTTATACAGGTGTGCATTAGTAACTCAAGATGGGTATTGCTCTCTATATCAGGGAGGAAGCTGGGATATTGTGAGTCTCTTGTATATGCAGCATGTAAAAATCAGCTAGCTAACGGGATGCATAAATTATGTGACTGTCATTACATATGATCGGATTGAGATAATGGATCCCCTTCAAAACATCTAAAACCCATAACATCTAATTTCATAACATTGAGACCAGAACATCTAAAACCCATAACATTGAATTTCATAACATCTAACACTACAAATCACATGAAAATAACATCCCTCCACATATAATGGCACCAAACTACCAAACACACTTTTTACTACATTTCTGCAGGGGGGCTTCATACAGTGGGGTTAGGAAATTAACTTTTTCCCACTATAGTGCAATCTTGGAGTTGGTATATGTAATTTACGGGGGTGTGGGAGTGGAGCCCCCACATGGAGGGTGCAGGGGGCCTTCTCCCCTGTAGAAACATAGTATAAAGTGTGTTTGGTACTTTGGTGTCATTATATCTGGAGGGGATGTTATTTTCTAGTGATTTGTAGTGTTAGATGTTATGAAATTCAATGTTATGGGTTTTAGATGTTTTGGGTTTTAGATGTTCTGGTCTTAGTGTTATGAAATTAGATGTTATGGGTTTTAGATGTTTTGAAGTAGACCCGAGTTAATATGTGTCCCAACTGCTTTCAAATTTAATTCTGAAATCTGTTTTTGCTCATGCCCAGTACAAATGCTACATTGGGCTAAAAATCTAACCTCCTTATCCTAAAAAATGATAACAAGACTGTACTAATAGCAGACTGTACTAATACATGCTAGAGAATGGATTTTGAAAGTTTTTACGTGTTGATTAATCTATATATGTGTTTATTTATTTATTTATTTTTTGCAGATATAGCATACGTAACACTGCCTGCTCAATACATGGTTATTTAATTATGTTTCCTCTTTCAGAATTTGGAAACCAAATGCCAGACTGTACCCAATAGACCTTAATAGCACTCTGGCTTTGTTATAACCTTCCCTGATTGGTTTATTCTTTTTTCACCTAAAATTTTGTGTGTCTGTTGTGAAGGACTACAATTTCCTAAAACAAAAAGTGCTGAAATCTACTTAAGCAATGCACTTAACCATCTTGGAAGATTTAAAGAGGAAATACTCTTGCAGTATTAATTTTGAATTTATTTTTAAACGTTATATTATACCATTGTTGAGTTTTCTTATCAGTTCCCCAAACTGTATAAATCATCCTTATATATGCTTGCAATTCAGTGTGTTAGTTGAGCTGCTACATTCAGTGTTACTGTTGAGAGTTAAACTGGATATAATCATGTCTGATGTTTTATATTGTTTCCATGTTGTTATATATTAATAAATTTGTTTAATTTATGGGTGAATAAAACTGCCTCCCTCAAAAAAATGAATATTTGCTATTACTTATAATATAGCAATAGATGGTGACATGCTCAGCTGTTGAGTTTACTTAATCTCTACTCCTCTGTTCTCTCTTTTTCTCTCCTCATCTCCCTTCTCTTCTCTTCTCATGCTTTTTCTTTCTTTTTTGCTGCTCTTGTTAAGTCTCCAGACCATTCATTTACATAGAAAAGTCCCCAGATATTTATTGCATCTTGACACAGAATTGTTTTCTGATGGTATTTATTTTTGGAGACAGATAATCATCTATAGCAAATATTCAACAGTCAAAGCAACATAAAAACTTACTTGTATGTAATATTACATTGGAATGAAAAAAGAGTGGTTCACATAATTCTGTTTCTTTTTTTTTTTCTAAAAAAATTTTGATTTTTAAAAATAAAAAGAACCCAATCAAACTATTTACAAGTACAACAGAAATGAACTATATAAAATGTCCATAACAAAGAATACATATACAAACAGCACTTATCTAACAAGTCATACAATTTCTGCCAAGAAATTAATTGATGTGTTGTATTATTAGTTCTCATTTTTATGGTAGAAATTTCTTTATTACAAACTTCTTTAGCTACGTGAGGATATTATATATTATTATCTATGCTAGCATGACTGGCTGAAGTTTTGTAAATACATGCAAATAATTGTAAATTACCCTGTGTTATATATGCCAGCATGATTAGTTATAATTTTGTAAATAAGTTTATGTTTTTTTTTTTATTACATTGATTTATGTAAGATGTTTGAATTAAACAGTGCTCTTCTGGCTGACCAAATGTGCACTTTTTTACAAAGAATTCTGAATGTAGATTATGCCAGTCAGCTGACCTAGATGTGATGCCATCATGTGCCAGAGCTGAAAGGAATAGAATATCCACAGCAGCTGTTTTGTTTAATTTTTAAAGTCTGATATGAGAGATTAGAATTCTCATCATAGCTTTCTGTGACTTTTTACAAATTCTGCTATAAAAGCTGGTTCTTAGTCAGTTAAGGTTCAGTAGTTGTTATAGCTGTTCAGTTGTTGTTCAGTTGTCAGTTGTAGTTTTCCCGATTAGTATTATCACTCAGTTTATCTTCCAGAGCTGTTAAGCAATAATAGTAGGAGTTGCTGTTCCAGTCACTGAGGACAGACAACAGCATGAAGAGTGCGTATAAATTCTTATCTTTCCTGGCAGAAGGAAGAATATCATCTTGCCTTGCTGAGTTCATTAGATTAGACAGGGCAGTTAATCTTTAGATAATTAGGGAGCTATAGTTAGAGAGTTAGAGTTTTTTTTCTAGAATGGGTGTGAAAGCTCTCCTACACTGCTATTTTCATAATTCCTGTGTGTGAACATCTGTGGTTTATTAGAATCAGTTATTCAGTGTATACATGTTTTAAATCATTTTATTTATTATTAAATAATTTACATTTTATTGTGGTTTGTTATTTAGAAAGCACTTTTAGTAACCTGACAGTGCTTATGCTTATTGTGATAACACCAGGGCCACTCTGAAAATCCTTACTGCTTGGATTTCATGCTACCATTTATATCAATATTTATTTTACTCAATATAAATGAACATCTCTTTTGAATGGTATTGTGGTATTTGACTTGTGGCAGCCATTACCTTGTAATTTGGGAAAGAGTACATAGCAGATACATCTGTGCCAGTCCTTCCCAAGAATGTTTGCATGTGTGAATATCTAATATTTAAAAGTGACTATGTCAAATACCTAGAACTGGGACACAGTGGTCTGCAGCAGTTAGTGTGAAGACTTGTTTAGGGATCTGGAGTGAAGCATATAGTCCAGTCCCAGGTTTGGATCCTGTTCCTACTGTACTATTAGAGGAACTTGTATATTTCTATCACTGCTTTCAGTAACACTACCTTACCAGAGACACTGGTGAGGACTGAGGCTCCTTAATTACTGACCCAGGTTTAAGTGGGGTTGTCACAAGCTAAATGGATGCATTCACAGTTAGATGAGATAGTAGACTTAGACTTCCAGTTTGTTGTAATGACTTTCCTTGCTCCTGACAAAACTGACCACAGAAGAGATATTTGGTATACTGGCATGACATCTGGAATTGGAACAGTGAATAGAATAAGATAATCTGTAATTATGCAGTTATCATTCCACAATGCTGTACAAAAATATCTAAAATCAGTCCAAAAAGATGTTACCATTTTATATTTAATGACCATATGTAACTAGTCAGCATCCAGAGATGAATCACATCTCCACCATTTTATATTATGTTTTTTTTGTAGATTATGGCCATTTTATGTGAGGTTAAAAAGCATATATATAAAAATCTCCACATGTAAATTCTCCAATATGGAGAATATATCTTTCCTACTGACTCCAAACAAGGTTTATTTATTCATTTATTTATTTGTTTGTTTGTTTATTTGTTTATTTATTTATTTTTGTAAATTCCTCTTTTTTAGTTTTAGTTGAATATTCCCAGAAAGCTAATTCTAAAGAGCTAAGGTCACTTCTAATGATGTTATATGCTTTTGATTTGAAAGAGATGTACATAATGGAATCATTATTAATAATATAAATACATTCTAATATTTTAGGTATGGTTTTATTATTTGTACCCAAATGTAATATCATTTTGTTCTGAACAAATCCTTTACATGTTTGAATATCTAGGCAGTTACAATTTTGCAAGCCTTATCTGGTTATTAAATAATCTGCTGAGTGAATTTTATTTCCAGATATAAACAAAGACTAATACAAGTTACTTTTCTTTAACTCTAACATTTTATTTCCATGAAAGGAAATTAAGCATTCACTGGTAAAAGCTAGGGGGTATACTGTTATTAATAAGCTTTTAGTTACCGATCTAAGTACATAAGTCTTTTGAAACTTAACAATAACTTATTTATGAGAGGAAATGATGTAAGCTTCTCTTTATCATTCAACATATAAGCTTTTAAGGTTCACATAAAGACTTTTTTCTATTTTAATCAGAGGTTCAGACATTGACTTATTATTTTCTAGTTACATATTCTGATGGTTTGATTTCCAGCTGGATGAATATGACATATTAAATCACAAGTACAGTATTTATAACAATTGAATTCAAGTAAAGATTAATGTTAGGAAAATCCATACCTCCCTCTTCCCAACTAGTTATATGCCAGTGTAAGTAGATGTTTTTGTTTGTTTGGGTATCATAGGAATTTGAGTAAGATATCTTTTATTTTTGTATTATTCCTTTCACTGGAGAAGAATTAATGATTGACTATTGAAAATAATTTTAGGTAATATGATCATTTTAATTAGGGATAGTCTGTCTTCAAAAGTAAAAAAAATCTGTTCCAAGTTTCAACTAACTTCATTGTTGTATTGATTATGTGCTGATAATTAACTGATATTGATTGTTTGAAAGTGGATTTGATGATAACTCCTAACTAATTAAAATTCTTACATCAGATTAGCTTTGCTGATACTTGTTTATTTATCAGAAGTATTTTGGTTTTATTATGATTGAATTTTAAACCTGACACTTTCTGAAAAAAATTCATAGCATTAACTTTGTGTTTCATTCATGTCTCAATATCACCACACATTAATAATAAATCATGAGGAAATAATTGAATTTTGGGAGAGTTTGTCACTTAAATTATATTTTATGTTTTTGTTATTTCTTATATAATTAGCAAATGGCTTTATTGCTAGACCAGAGAAAATGTAGACAAGAGGCATCTTTGTTTTGTACCTTTTAACACCTTAAATGGACTAAAAATAAAGGAAACAATCTTTACTAATGAAATAGAATTTTTGTAGAGCTTTTTGATTAAGCATGCAGTACTTTGAATAAATAGGATCAATTTATAGAATCAAATGCTTCATCCATATCAAGACTTATTAAAGATAATTCATTCTTCTTTTTACTAGCAAAGTCTGTTAAGGAAAAAAAAAAAACCTTATAATATTATCATGCACTTTCCTATTAATAATAAATGTTGCTTGATCTTCATGTATTAGCTCAGAAATTATGGTATTCAGGCTTTTTGCCAGACTATACATAAATAACTTGTAGTCTATATTCAAGAGAGATATTGTTCTATGAGATGAAAATAATGTGAAATCGTTGTCAGGTTTTAAGATGGGAGAAACTGGGGAATTTTTCCATGAAGGTGGTATATTGGATATAGTTTTAACTTCATGGAAAGGAGAAATAAGAATTTTTAGTGTAGTATCAGGAAGAAGTTTATATAACTCAGAGATCATTCGATCTAGTCCTGGTGCTTTGTTGGTCTTTAGATTTTTGATTTTGTCTTTTAATTTTTTAAAGGTGAAAAAATTCTCTATTTTACTAATTTGTTTTTTTTTCTCTCTTTTCTTTTCGAAAGCTCTCAATAATCATGGTGTTAAATATATTCAACTTAGAACTATTAGTACTATCATAGCGTTTTTTGAAGCAATTTAATATGCTATTTAAATCTGAGGCTTTGATTGTTTTATTATATATATATATATATGGTTCCCATTCAGAAGCCTGAAACATCATAAGCCTGAAAATCAAAATCCTGAAACCAAACACAAATAATGCTAATATGTCACTATAAAGATACTAATATCTACCAACTAACTCACTTAAACCGCCCCCCCTAAAATAAAACCAAATATATATATATATATATATATATATATATACTTTCTTTGATGTGATTTTTTTTCCCATTGAAATACTATTTAGTGTAAACGTTTAGGGTTTAATGAGTAAGAATGTAATCTGAATTTTCTAGATTAATAGAGATTTAATGTTGGAGGATATCTTGATAGTCTTTATTTATTTTTTAATGTTAGACAGTACGGTTTTATAACTAGGTTTGAGATTTAGTTTTAGCTTATCAGTTTCTTCTTGTATACCTATTAACTTCTTATCCCATTCCTTTCTCTTGGATAAATACCAGTTTTTAACTTTACTGTAAAGAACAACTTTTAATATATCCCATAAAATCATATCTGAAATTTCACCATTATAATTTAGTTCCTTGAATTGGTTAATTTTGTTTAAAACCCATTCTTGAAAGCCTTTTACTTTAATTATGTATGCCAGGATTCTTTGGCAAAAGTTCGGATTGTCAGGACTAAAAGCTATTTTAAAAGTAATGGCATTATGATCTGATAAGAGGCACAAAACAATCAATACTTCATCTATTTTATAGAATAAAAAACTGGTTACCAAAACTTTATATTTGTCGGTGTAAAAAAATCTGTAGGAGCAGTGGGTAAATTTCAATGAAGAAGGTGATTTTATTTCAACCCTTCAAGTTTCTTGTATTTATATAATTATTGCAATGTTTAGCTGCTGAAGAAATTTTAAAAGATTTAGTGTTTGTGGTATCATTATGAGACTGCATACAATTAAAATGCCTGGCTAATATAATCTCCTCCCTGGAGTGTAAAGTCATGATATCTAAATATTTCTTTACAATTTCTGTGCCAATGCCAGGTATCCAGTATGTATTTATAAGTATAAAATGAGTGGAAAAACAAACCGTAAAGTCTAAACCAAAATCCAAGAAAAACAGCTGTGTCAGCGTACAGGATGTATATCCAAAGTAGTATTTATTACATAAATTACACAAGCGCTTTCACCCTAACTTAATTGTAGGGCTTTTTCAAGTGTTAAAACAGTATCACTGTCTTTTAGCCATCTTTAAATACCTGAGTTCAAAAAAGGCGCCACAAAAGACATGTTAAATTTAAAGTGAAAGCATACATTTAAAATCACAGAATGTAATCATTCAAAAATAAAAGTAAAACACATTAATGTCCACTTATTCCATTGAAAGTACAAAAACAATACTTAAAAAATACTTAAAAAATATATGTATAGTATAAAGGTTTAAACACAAACAACCTATAAATACCATAAGTAAAATAATCTTTTTGAAATATATCTACTAAAAGAAATGAATTTCACCAATAATACCATTATAAAACTTCTGCTTTTTTGATTAAATAAGGCTTAATAGAAATATAATTGTTAAGCCCTGGGGGGGTGGGCGGCATTCAATCTTATTTCCCAGTAGGTCTCCCTACAGCATAACCAATTCTCCCAGTCGCCCCCTTTGGGATCTATTGGGACTTGTTCAATGGAATAAGTGGACATTAATGTGTTTTACTTTTATTTTTTAATGATTACATTCTGTGATTTTAAATATGTGCTTTCACTTTAAATTTAACATGTCTTTTTGGCGCCTTTTTTTGAACTCAGGTATTTAAAGATGGCTAACAGACAGTGATACTGTTTTAACACTTGGAAAAGTCCTACAATTAAGTTAGGGTGAAAGCGCTTGTGTAATTTATGTAATAAATACTACTTTGGATATACACCCTGTACGCTGACACAGCCGTTTTTCTTGGATGTATTTATAAGTGTATAAAAGCTTTTTCTCAGTTTTATTACTACCATCTCAAGCATGCCATCTTTATCTGAATATAAATCTACAATCTCAGGAATTTAAACTGTAAAAAGAAAACTTTTAAACTCAGAAAGCTTGCAGTTGCATTATACAAGCTGTGAATGAACCAGAAAGCCATTTTCAGCACTTTTCCCCCTCTAAAGTTTGAAAACAGTTAAAAATGTAATTTACATGGCTACATACTTTAAAATATTAATCCTCATTAAGAGAAACTTCAACACCACTAATTAATAAAATAAAATTTGAAAGAGAAAAGGATAACCATTTATATATGTAAAAGCACAGCATTTAAAATCATCTTCCCTCTCATTTTTATATCAGACACAGTATTTTAACATATACTACTTTACAGTTATAGCTATTTGGAGGGGGTATACAGTGTTTGTGTGAATGTGGCCAACTGTATTGCTGAAGTGTTATGATTTATTGTATTAAAAATACAATAGTTGCTGCAATATTATATATGATTGCTAAGCTTCTCTTTTAGATTATTATGCATTCTAAAGTGACTGAGAAACTGAATATAAAATAATATTTAACTTAAAGGAGAAAACAAAGTATTACCTTATTTATGTCAACTCTGGCAAACAATAAGTTAATTCATTGATGTTATATAAAAGAATAAGAAAACTCACAAATTATTTATTTGTCTCTATTTTTTTTCATTGACTGACCAGTCATTTATTTATTTTATTTTGATGGTTGTCTCTTTAAATTGATGCTGGAATCCATTTATACAACTTTTTTTTTCTTTCTGGTAAAAAGAGTCTTTATTTAACAGGAAAATTCAAGTGTGTTTTGATGCTAGCTTTTTTTTTTTACAAATTTTAAAAGAGGGATGCATGCTTTTCTTTTTGATAATACAATAGAAGAGAAATCATTATTGAGCCTGATTTGTGAATCTCCTAATTTTAGAAGTGAAATAAACCAGGCAGTTTTCAGGACAAGGTCTTTATCTTGACAAAAAAAAATCTTACAATAATGGATCTTAGATGGATAAGTTTTCTGTTTAAAGGGATTGTCGCCAAAGATCTGTGTCCTCTTTCTGTACCAAAATATAGAGCTTCTGGTAGGTTTAATATTTTAGGACTCCATGAAGATAGAAAGTTCACCATATTTCCCCTAACATTTGTTCGGGGACTCCATAGATTCTGATGTTATTTCTTCTGGTTCTATTTTCCAGAGCATATATTTTCTCAATAAGTTTGTTATTTTGTAGTAAGAATTCAATATGTTGTTCTCCCTCAGATAACCTAGAGTCAACATACTTCTGTTTCTGAATGAATGGATGACAGTTAGCTAATAACTAATTACATAGCTGCCCTTTATATATTTTATTTGTGAATTGAGCAGGAAAGGTAACAGTCTTTGAGAATTTCCTCAGTTTGCGTTGTTTTTCCCTTCTATTCATATATTATTTTATTTTTTTCTTTTATCCATCTGTTGATCAGGTACACTTACTGGACAAGATTCCCCTTTTCAGAGACAAACCACAAGTACTGAATAGATTAAAATTCTTGATTGAATCACTCAATAGGAAACAGAGGTGGAGGGAATCAAATCCCGTACCTTCAGACATAACTTGCAGGATTGCTAGTTGGCTCACAGAGACAGGACCCAAGAAGTCAGGACTGATGAGAATACCTCCAACTAGAAATTGATCACTAGCAGACTACATCAGGAATCCATGCTGGGCCTGCTCCTATCAGCATCTACTTCTCAGAAGTCAAAGTTCATGTCAAGGGCCTCTGGCTCACCAAATTCACAGATGACTGTAAATTGGAGCTTTTGTAGATACCCCACATGAAACTAACATCATCTTAAAAGGCCTAACACAGACAAATGACGAGTGGCAAAGCCACAGTTTAAAACGCAACAGCAGGAAGTGAACTATAGTGTCCTTTGTGAAAACATCCGCACAAGCCAATTATTGCATCAATAAAACACCCTGAAGAGATAATCTGGTAGTTAGAGATATGGGAATATAAGTAGAAAGTAATCTTGCCTTCAACCAACACACAGCCAAGATAGTAAGAAAGTCTTTCTATGTTGCCCAACTTATAAGTAAATATATGGCATACAAGTACAAGGACATTATAGCACTACTTTACTTGACTCCAAGAGACCCATAATTGAATATAATGCCTCCTTCAGCATGTATCTGACCAGGCATTTGCATATGAAATGCCCACAGAGGTTCCACACTGGGATAATCCATGGTATTAATGCATTGTCCTGCTCAGATTGCCTTAAGGCCCCATCTCTATACTCAGTCTCTTACAGGTAACTGAGAGGTGATCTATGCCGAGCAGGTAATTGAAAGGTGATGTATACCTACCATGCAACACATCCTCATGTCTAGCCCTGATGGACCTACTGCACATTCATAAAAAGAACAGCAATTGAAACACTAAATCCAAGGATTTAAATTTTTCCTGCAAAATAAAGAGAACACATTAGTGAGACTGATATGCATCTGAAATGTTCCCTGCACTATGGAATAGGCTCCCAATCATTTGAAGCAGAGTTCAACTCTGACCCTTTTCAAATATAAGCTTGACCGTTGGATGAAAAATTGTAAATTCACCGCTGTTCAGGCCCCCCATGTCTTAAATGGACAGGGACAGAGAGTTAATAAATTAAAACCTAATTAATATACATCCCACATAATCTTTAGCCATCTCCAAACTAACATACTCTCCTAATAGACACCTAAAACACACTGTGACACAATTGGGTTGGGTTTGACAGCTAGGTTTATAAAGGCCCTGATCTGCATTAGTCTAGTATATACCTATGAACCTATGAACCTGTGAAGCTTTACTCTAGAAAGCAGTGTATTAACAGGTCAGAGCCTTAAACTTCTACTCTAACTGCTAAACATTTGTTTTGTTTTCTGTTTTTTGTAATTATTCATCTAACTTAAAAGAATTATAATCAAAAATGTTCCACTGCCACAGTATTAAAAAACGTTCCCTAATTTCATTGAATATTCAAAACAAGTCATATAATTGCTACTAATGGTTAATAACTTAATTTAAGCTGTAGACTAGCTGAGCATATTTAATTAACTATCCATGACTGACCATCATAATGAACTGATGTTTTACTAGCAATATACTGCATAATCAAAATCATTCATGTTTCTCAGTGTTCATCTTTTGTGTCTTCTGGAAATTATTTATTGGAAAACTGACTTAATAACAGCAATACCACTATTCCATTAATTAGAAAACATTTCTAAAGCACTGATTGATTCAATAAATCAAAACTTTATACACAATGTGTAGTTCTCGCATCATATAACTAGATGCATAAAATAAGATTTCCTAAATAAACAGATAAATGATCATTCATCTTAGAAAAGCTTGATTTGTTATAATACATATTTGCAGTACTCAGAAGAGATTGGTTTACCAGTAAATATATATGACAGTTCAATATTTTAATTTTGGTACTTTGATGAAGTAAGAATGTATGTGTGTGTGTGTGTGTGTGTGTGTGTGTGTGTGTGTGTGTGTGTGTGTGTGTGCGCTAATCCAAATAATATTGTTCTGAGTTGGCAATAGAAAAACTGGCCCTGGGAGTGAGTGTGTGCGTGCATGTGTGTGCCTTCTGTGGAAGGCTGAGCGCCGGGCTGGCAACTCAACACCGTAAAACTCCACTGCCAATCAGGAGCAGACAGGTGATCCGCTGTGGTGACCCTTAACTGGGAAAAGCCAAAAGAAGAAGCATGTAACAAAGAGTATAAATCTAACATTTGGGAAAGTGTAGAATATTCAGAAAGTATTTGAAATGATAAACTGTTCAGTCAAGAAAAACATAGTAACTTGCAGACACTTGCTACTGGATTCAGATTTATACCATGCCCCATATTACTGTATATGCAAAGGCATAAGGATAATTCAGAACAAGTATTGTGCTTTTGAAGACTGGGAACCTGAATTACAGCAGTCTATGATTACAAAAAAAGAATGGTCCTTGGGAATCAGTCTACTTCAGTGCATGCAAGTTGTTGAAGGAAATAAAAATGAACAGACTGCAAAATATAAAGAGAGCCTAATTTTCCCTTTTTTATACTGCTTTTCAGCAAATGTGAACACTTTAATAGTACCCAGCAGCTGTAACTGAAATTAAACAGTTGCTGCATCTGGACTATATTTGCTTCCTTGATTTTAATGCAAAGGCTAAAATGAATACTTCAAATGTTTTTTGTATTTTCACACTCTCAACAAAGCTGACTCAGTAAATTAATGTATGCTGTATCAATTGTCTTCTCTATTGCAGTCCATGATATCCCAAAACATGTATAGATAGTGTAAAATGAGTTAGATAAAAAAAAAACACAAACAGAATCTATAAACAGACATGGACTGATGTTTATTCAAGCATGAACTTCTTATACTTTACTTATTTATTTCCAGTGAGTGTCTGTTACCCATTACAATAATACAATCTTTGCTAGATTCACTTAGCTGGTATTAAGTTTGAGGCTGAAACATTAATATGTGAAATGGATGTAAACATGACAAATGTATAATTGTAAAACATTAAATAAGTTAAACTAATGTAGTATTCATGCTCATCTAATTGCTTATTTCATTTTTAGAAAGTGTATAATAAAATAATATTTGTATTTATTCCTGAACCATGAAAGAGTTCCTTAATATTTTATAATGTTTCATGACTCCTGCTTTTATTTTTATTTAATTGCTTATAAAATACCTGCACTAATTCTAGCATCAGCACACATCTTCTGTTCCCTCAAAATAAACTTCAGTGCGCATCTGTACATAATACATTACTAAGATTTCCACCTTAAAATTATTTTAATTTACTCCTTTACCACCTGCTTAATTTTAGAGACACAATGCCTTTTGTGAGGCAGATTACTGTAAACTACACCATTTGTGGTGTATTGGTATGTGTTTGAGGATTACTTAAACAGAGTGGGGTGAGAGATGTCTCTGCTTATGTTACTACAAAAAATGATGTATAAAATAATAACATGACTGAGACAGGATTGTTGATTTAAATTTCTGTATACTTACATAATATCCGCTAACACATTACCTCCATATTGGCATAGAATTTGACCGTTTCTGTATCCTTCAACAAATACTACATGTTACACTAAATCATTATCAAGGCATACATTGCTGGAATTACTATTTATAATACTCATTACTGGAACTAAAATTATGAAATTTCTACATAAAATTAAAAGGCATCTAGTAATTTATAGTTTGTCTACAGAACATGAAATGTAGATTGTTGCTGATAGCACAGCAAGGGGAATTCAATAAAAATAAAATAAAATAACCTAAAAAAGAGATGAACTGTTAAAGCATTCACTGCTGGAAACTGATCAAATGCATAATGTAATGGCATTTTGTTCCAGTAAAAATTCCTGTTTTGTATTGGGCAAGACAAATTATTAGCAATTGTAAACAATTTCAATCGGTTTAATGATCCAAAGTTATGCAAAAACTGTTCTGCTTACTGAGTAAAGTGCTAGGTCTGTAAACAGGAATCTTAAGCTACCCCAAGAGTGCACTCATTTCAAATTTTACTTGAAAGCAGGATGTGTGTTTATTACAATTTCAAACAAAATGCTAATGCCATTAAACAAATGAGGTTTGGGCAAATTAACTGCATTTTAATATTCTGAAAGCCTATGATATAGGACATTGTGTTACGAAACATTGGCTAGAAGTATCACTTGCAAGTGAGATTTTCATTGCTGTGAATCTCAGGAGAATATTTGTAATTAGTATCATTTGCCTAATACTTCAGGTTAATTAGAATATTTAATTGAATAGCTGTAATCTTCAGAGATGACTATATTATGATCAAATTAGTAACATCATGGCACATGCTGATCACTGCTGTAGACTGTTTCACTTCTACTAGCGTTCTAGCCCTCTGGAGCATTCGACAACATAAGAAAAAATCTGTTTCTTACACTTTTGTATTTTAATGACCCATTTGAACTCTGCCATCATTGTTTAATTATTCCACAAAAAAGTCCTAGCCATGAGTCCCATATGGCATGTTGGCAAATTTACATGCCCACGTTTGAAGCCTGTATCTCAGCAGCAACGTCAAAGGATTTTAACTTGAGCATAGAAAGTACAGATTTTATAGTGTTTGCAAACACGCAACATATGAAGCTCCAGTGAAGACGTTTCTAGGATACTATTGAAAAGCTATTAGGGACAGATGAATTGATTTTCATAATGTTACAATAGTTTTAATCCAGTAATGTCGGCACTTGAGTTCTTTGGGTAGTATGGTCAGAATGCAAGAAAGGAAGAGGTGCTTGCATAGCAATTTTTGTTATTTGAAAGAATACAATTAAAGTTTAATTATTTTGTACAAACTAAACTCTAGCAAGCTGCAGATGGTCAGTTCACCCAGTGGGCTTGGGTCACGTGCATACAGCAGTATTTAATTTTCTTCCTGTTGACAAGATGAGATTTGTGAAGACATCTTGTATTACACTTAGGGTTGTAATGTACAGGCAGTGGATTTATGAATCATATTAACAAATACACAATTTGCATATTCATTCTTTGTCAAGAGATTAACATTGTTTCATACTTTTTATCATTTAAAAGTCTTTTTTAATTATATCATTGTCCTTTACTTGCTGTATTATTTTGACACAGTTGTACAGACTGGATAATGTTTTGCACATATAGCATATTAACATGGGATGTATTAATAGTGGGATCTATGTAATTCTGGAATATTTTCTTTTATGATGAATTTTTAGGTTCTTAGGTTAGAGATACAAATAAACTGTATTAGCATGCTGTAGTGTCACATACTTGAATTAACCATGAATGATAAGTAATACATCAAGAGTTTTCAATGCCGATGATGACTGCAATGCAAAAATTATTTTATTTATATTTGAGAGAGAGAGAGAGAGAGAGAGAGAGTGTGTGTGTGTGTGTGTGTGTGTGTGTGTGTGTGTGTGTGTGTGTGTGTGTGTGTGTATGTGTGTGTTTGTGTGAGTGTGTGTTTCTATACTTATCTCTATTTATCTATCTATCCATCTATATGTCTGTCTGTCTGTTTATCTGTGTCGACTGTATTTAATCAAAAGGCCTAAATGTCAATATTCACAACTTCAGCAACAAAATGTCGACATGCTACTACACATGCTCCAAGATTGCACAACTCTAGGGAAAGAGCATATTCCCCAACCTGAGAAGTGTGCAATCCTGTACACCTGTTGACCACCTGCTACATTGACTAGTTTTATTAACTAAAATGATGCTCATCCAAATTTAGTTTCTACTAAATTTGTCTCATATAATATATAAATATCATATATAAGTCTCATATATATCGATATGGATCTACTTTTTATCAACGAACGTACAATCCATTGAATTGCATTTACCTGCTCACTATCCACCGAAACAACCTTTTAATGATACAACGGACTGAAAAATTCTTTTCCTAGGGAAAGAAACCACTGGACCAACAAGCAAACAGCACACAATGGAAAGACACAGAGCACAGCAAGGTAGGAGGATTCGCCTCCCACCCCCCTCACATCTCCCACACTTAAATATACTAACTCTGAGATCACACTACACGGCAAGAGGGCACAGTTCACCATGGTAGTCCAGTAGTTCCTTTTCCTGGGAAAGGAATTCAGCAGTTTATTGTATCGTTAAAAGGTAGTTTCAATGGATAGAGAGCAGGTGAGTGCAAATCGATAGATCGTACTTTCATTGATAGAAAGTAGATCCATGGATATATATTTCATTACACACACACACACACACACACACATATATATATATATATATATATATATATATATATATATATATATATATATATATACATATATATATATATATATATATATATATGTATATATAGATATAGATATAGATATATATATATAGATATATATAGATATATAGATTTATATATAGATATATATATACCTATATATATATATATATATATATATATATATATATATATATATATATATATATATATATATATATATAGATATAGGGATCTACCTAACAACAGTGACTCACTACAACACCGGCAACGAAATCACCGACACCACATAACCAAAAGTTCACAAACACGAAACCTCATATGCCCGACACACCACAATCCCAACAATCAACAAACAAAACAAAATCCCCTGTCCAAAAAGCACACACACAACACAAGCACACCAAAATCCTTACAAACCCACACTAAACCTTACATACACAACTATCTACAACCTTAACCCAAACCCTAACCCTAAGGTCCGTCACTATCGCACACTCACCTAACCCGCACCCTAACCCTAACTCACTTAACCCACCCCTAACCCTAAAGACTGTCACTATCGCACACTCACCTAACCCGCACCCTAACCCTAACTCACTTAACCTGCCCCTAACACTAAAGACTGTCACTATCACACACTCACCTGACCCGCGCCCTAACCCTAACTCACTTAACCCACCCCTATCCCTAGAGTCCGTCAATATCGCACACTTACCTTACTCGCACCCTAACCCTAACGTCCGTCACTACCGCATACTTACACATCCTTTTCACATGTCGGTGTTCTCAGCGTCGGGGTTTTCATCCGTCGGTCATCCCAGTTTTCGATCTTCTGGTGTCGGTCTTCTCATCGTCGGCGTTATCAGCTTTTGGCGTTGTCAGGTAGACCCAGATATAGATATAGATATAGATAGATATATAAATGTTTGAAGTATAAGAAATAAAACTGCTGAACTACATGCCTGGATTAGCCAACATAAGCTTGATGTTCTCATTGTAACTGAAACTTGTCTTAAACCCAGCAAAAATTACTCCAAAGTTACACCTCCTGGCTATAATATCATCTGTAATAAGTGTATAAAGAGGAAAGGTGGTGGTATTGCTTCAATATTCCCCAGTACCTACCACATTTCCCCTTATAGCAAACCAATACCAATATCAAAATTCTGTTCAGCATAGCTTCTTATTACTTTCCTCAAAATAAACAATTATAAAGAAATATGAATTACTGTCCTTTCCATCCTTCCTGGTGACACTGCAGCTATTCTTATGGCTTTTCCCAGTTAGAGGTCGCCACAGCGGATTACCTTGTCTTCTCATGATTGGCAGTGGAGTTCTACGGTGTCAAGTTACCAGCCCGGCAGCCAACCTTCCACAGAAGGCACACACATGCACACACTCACACCTAGGGCCAATTTAGAGTGTCCAATCCACCTGCAGCATGTCTTTGGGATGTGAGAGAAAACAGGAGCACCCGGAGGAAACCCACGTGACCACAGGGAGGACATGCAGACTCTGCACAGAAGGCACCCCAGCCAAGGATTGAACCAGAGAACCTCTTGCTGTGAGGCAGCAATGCTAACCACTGCACCACCGTGGTCGCTCGGTGACACTATAGCTATACTGGAAGATAATAATTCCACAAGAAATAATACTACTAGGTGTTGTGAATGTCAGTTGGACATAAACTGTAACTTCCCCTATATCTGACATGAAATTATATGGTTTCACATAAATAATTAATAGTCCCATACATTATAGCAAAACATTAAATTACCTAGACTGCATGCTAGCATTAGACCCTAGCAAATAAACCACCACAGGTACAATGTCAGTATCTCTCAGAGATAATCTCCCAGTCTATACAACCAGACATCTCACACATCCAGTTAAACAGCATATTAATAAAATGACATGAAACTTCCAAGTTTAACCCAGAAATATTCATTACTACACTATCATCTGTTAACTGAAACCTCACAAAAATCCAACCCTTAGATGATGCTGTAATTTAATTCAATACCATTTTTTTAAATATCCTAAATAGCCTTGTACCTTCTAGAAGGAAGAGAATGAAAACAAATACTGCAATCTGGCTACCCAAAAACAGTAGAATGCTAAAGCAGGATAGAGAAAACACATGGAATGAATGGCAAAAATATAAAACACCTCAATATCTTGAAAAACTTGAGAATACTTTGATTTTTACTAAAAAGCAAATAAATGAAGACAAAAAAAACTATACTATAATAACTTTAAGAATAATACTAAACACAACCCTAAAATACTTTAGATATCCATTAAATAAATCTTACATCCAGGCCAAAAATTAAACCCAATCCTTTCTCCCAGTAATTTGCCAATCAAAAACTGCAATACAGTTCAACTCTTATTGTATAGATAGTATATATCTCTAACCAAGTGTTTCTCAACATCTAATCCCAACCCTCCCAAACAGCCACATATTACCACATCCAATTTCACCTTCAAACCTATGCCCACATCCTATATAAAACTACTGTTGAATAAACTTAAATTGTGGTCTTCTTCAGCTGATGATTTTAAAGTGAGTACCTAAGAATAACAGCCAGTAACATTACCTGTCCTGTCTCAATCCTTATAGATAGGTCATTCCAGGAATCTGACATTCCCTCTCTCTGGAAAAAGTCACACATTTTCCCTCTGCAAAAAGGACATTCAACAGGCATTAATGACCTTTGACCTATAGCAATCTTATCTCCCCTCACCAAAATACTTGAAAAAAGTATTCAAAAACAATTGCTAGACTATCTCATGCAGGAAAAACTCCTATCCCCTACACAACATGGCTTCCATCCTTTTGATAGTACTAGCACTGCCCTTCTAACCTATATAGGTACTGTCAATAAAGCTAGAAATAATGTCAAACTAGTCTCTTGCTTATTTCTAGAATTGTCTAAGGTCTTTGGTACTGTTTGTCACAACAAACTTCTACTTTAAATGTCCTTGCTAGGTCTTTCTCTGCCCAGACTTCTGTGGTTCAAAAACAAGCTGTTCAATAGGTATCAATCAGTAAAATGGCACTCCATACTTTCTCCTTAGTTTCCAGTCATCACTGGTGTACCATAAGACTTTCTCCTTCATCCCCTCATCTTTAACATTTTCACCAGCACCCTCTATGCTTCCACACAACAGGCCACCCTAACACAATATGCAGATATGACAGCATGGTACACCTCCAAAAATGAATCAAGAAACTTTAACAGCTACTAAAACATGGATTCACAACTAACAACTCATGCTCAACCCAAAAAAGACCTCTCTACCACATTTCCCCAAATCCCTCCCCCATGAAAAAACAAAATTTAAAGTCTGTCTTAATAATGCAACCATTGAAATGGTGGAAGCCCGTATTCAATGGAGGCCCAAGGCTTAAATGTCAAAATTATTACAAAACATTAGAACAATGATTTTTCAGTCTTCAAAAATAAAAGAAAAACATCTGCAATTTAAATAATTGTAACAAATTAGACATAATGTAAAAGCGTTAGTTAAGAATTAATACAAGGTATATGACAGTAATTTAATATTTAGAGAAATTTTAGACAGTTTGTAGAGAAATTAAAGGTAAGTTAGTCTAATACAAATAGGAGCTGCAATATGTAGTGAGGGAAAAACAGGCTTATGCTATATTTAGAGAGAAATTCAGGGAAGATAATTAAATAGCAGTAAGGAAGTAAGTAAAGAAGGGAGAGTAAGGAGGTATAAGGAATGAAAAGGTACTTGTTAACATTTAGAGATATAGTTTATCCAGGTTTTGAGCAACAACAGAGCCAGGTTTTACCTAGTAAGTCTTTCAGAGTGGTTTTGAAAGATGGGAGGGAGGGTATATTACTGATGGATATAGGTAAGGAGTTCTAGGCCTTAGCAACCTTGTACAAGAACAGACAATGCCCAGCAGATTTGCTAGGTTTGTAGACAGACAGGAGTTGTGGGCCACTGGATTACAATGGACAATTGGGAACATAGTTGTATAGAATGATTTTTAATGCTGAACAGGCAGATGGATGCTGAATAATTTTATAGGTGGTAAGAAATTCTGTATATGTTAGTTGATATGGCAGTTTTAACCATTTTAGGTTTTTCAGTGCTATTTAGTGGTGGGTTCTTAAAAGGGGTATGTGCAGCAAATTTAGCAACTTTGTTATGGCATTGTTCAAGTTGTAATTTTTGTGAAGCCTGGAGGTTAGTAAGGATGACAGCACCATAAACAAGACTAGGGAGGACATAAGTAGTCACAACTGTAGCTTTAGTTGCATCAGTGAGAACATTTTAGCTCTGTAAAGCATCCCTAGATTTTGATGGGTGTTTCTCATACAATTTTGTACATGCAGTTCAAATGTAAAGTTATCATCCACTAGCACGCCTATTAGTTTGCTATGAGAAGTGACTTCAATGGTTATATTATCAAGAGAGAGGACTTTAAATTTATTTTTTTTCAGCAGAGAGTGATTTGAGAAAAAAATATAGTAGTTTGGTCTTTTTTGGGTTGAGCATGAATTGTGAGTTATAAAGACAAATTTCAGTGGCTGTCAAAGCTTCCTTATTAATTTTTGAAGGTGTGCCATGTTGTCAGATGTGCAAATAAGAGTGGAATCATGCATATTGTATTAGGGTGACTTGTTGTGTGGAAGTATAGAGAGTGTTGGTGAAAATGTTAAAGAGAAGGGGATCAGAGAAAGAGCCTTGTGGTACACCAGTGGTGACTGGAAAGTAAGGAAAGAGCATGGAGTGCCATTTTACTGACTGATAACTATTGGACAGGTAGCTTTTGTACCACAGAAGTTTGGGCTGAGAGAGACCCGGTGAGGACATTTGAAGTACATGTTTTCTGTAAAAAACTGTTTTGAGGACATTAGACAAGTCTAGAAATAAGGAAGAGATTAGTTTGTCATTATCTGTAGCTGTATTGACAGTATCTATGTAGGTTAGAAGGGCAGTGCTAGTACTATGGGAAGTATGGAAACCATGTTATATAAGGGATAGGAGTTCTTACTGCAGGAGATAATATAGCAATTGTTTTTTTAATACACTTTTTTAGTATTTTGGTGAGGGGAGATAAGATTGCTAAAGGTCTAAATTTATTAATGTCTGTTGAATTTCTTCTTCTGTGCAGAGGGATAATGTGTGACTTTTTCCAGAGAGAATGAATGTTGGATTCCTGGACTGACCTATTTTTAAGGATTGAGGCAGGATAGGCAATGCTATTGGCTGCTATTTTTAGGTACTCACTTGCAAGGTCATCAGCTGAAGAAGAGCAAGGTTCAAGTTTGTTTAAGAGTAGTTGTATATAGGATGTGGGCACATGTTTGAAGGTGAAAGTGGATGTGGTAATATATGACTATTGGGAAGGGATGGGATTAAATGTTTAGAAATTCTTGGTTAGAGATGCTATACTATCTATAAAAAAGAGTTGAACTGTATTGCAGTTTTGGCTAGCCAATTATTGGGAGAGGGGCTTGGGTTGGACTTTTGGCTGGAATGTAAGATTCTTTAATGGATGTCAAACATTTTTTAGGGTTGTGTTTAGTATTATTCTGAAAGAAGTTATTATAGTATAATTTTTGTCTTCATTTATTTGATTTTTAGTACAATTGCAAAACATTCTCAAGTTTTCAAGATATTGAGGTTTTTATATTTCTGCCATTCTTTCTATGCTTTTTCTCTATCCTGCATTAGTATTCGACTCTTTTGGGTAGCCAAATTACATTATATATTTTCAGTCTCTTTCGTGCAGGATCTGCAAGACTATTTACGATATTTAGAAAAGTTGCATTGAATTCAGTTACAGTATCGTCAAAGGTGTGGATTTGTATGAAGTTTCAGTTAATAGATGATAGTGAAGTAATGAACATTTCTGGATTAAACTTGGAGAGGTTCTGTGCTGTTTTATAAGTATGCTATTTAAATGGATGCATAAGATGTCTAGTCGTATAGACTAAGAGATGATCAGTGACGGAATCTGACATTGTACCTGTGATGGAGTATTTGCTAGGGTCTGATACCAGGATCCAGTCTAGTACAGAATTTAATGTCTTGCTATAATGTCTAGGACTATTAATTAGTTGTGTGAAATGATAAAAGTTCATGCTAGATGTAGGGGAGTTAGAGTTCATGTCCAACCAATTGACATTCACATCACCTAGTAATATTTTTTGTTGTGGAAATGTTATGGATATCCAAAGTAGGATATCTTCCAGTATAGCTATATTGTCACTAGAAGGGATATAAACAAGAGTAATGCATATTTGTTTACAATTATTTATTTTGAGGAAAGCAATAAGAAGCTCTGCTGAACTGAATTTTGGTATTGGTTTGCTGTAAGGGAATTCTGGTAGGTATTGGGAATGTATTTATTTATTTATTTATGTATTTATTTATTTATTTATTACAGTTTGATGACCGGGATAGAATACTGGGCCTGGAAGAGCCTGTTTTCAGTAGTGGCCTGAGGAGAAAAGCTCCACAGGCTATAGACAATTTTACAATAGTTATACAAAAGTAAATAAAGTTGAACAGTGAAAAGTACACAGATAATATGCAATTTGTTAAAAAAAGACATAACATTTCTAATCCTAGGTAATGAGTTGCAAAAGTGAGATTCATGTGGTCTAAACATATTAAACATACAGGCATTTCAGATGAAAAAAAAAACATGCAAGTAAAATATTTATGTACAGATAAAAAACAAGCTTTTTTGGTAGAAGTTAGAAATATGAGGAGAGGACAGAGAGAATAAGGTGAGGTGGGAGAGGTAAAAGGTGGTATATAGTGGAGAAAGGGAGTGGGTTGGGGGAAGTATATGAGGTATAGGGTAGGAGAGGAAGTAGAATCAAAGGGTAAGAGAGCACAGTGATAGAAGGTTGAGGTATATAATGCATGGGAGATGGTGTTAAAGGGTTTCTGTGGTAGGGGTACAGGAACATTCCCACTTTGAAAGGAGGTGAGAGTGGAGAAGAAGTTTAAGTGGCTCTGAGTATTTTGAAGGGTGGAAGGGAGAGAATTCCAGAGTTTAGCTGGGGAGCAGGATAATAGTAGGTGGCCAGGGGGTCGACGAGACTTATATATGTTTAGAAGATTATGGTTTTCAGATCTCAGAGAGTGGATGGAAATGTAGGGGGTTAAAGAGGTGGACAGAGAAGGGCAACTAGAAGGTTTGAATATGAGCTTGTGAGCAGTAGTAAGTCTAAGGAATTTATGGTAGTTATGAAGTTCAAGCCATTTCTGGAAGTGGAGAGAGAAACAGTGATGCGAGGAGTTTCTGGAGTTGGTGGCAAATTTGGAGATTATATTGTAACAGGCTTCCAACTTGGCCTGTAAGCCAGCTGAAGATTAGTGAATAGGTGGGCGCTGTACATAAGAGAGGGAAAAAGGTAAGTAGAGGTAAGGGTGTGTCTGGTGGAGAGGGTAAGGTAATGATTGTGTCTACACAGGAGATCTAGTTTTTGGTGAGTTTTTTTTATATTAGTTTGGATATGGATGTCAAATTTTAGATTTTCATCAGTTATGACACCAACCAGTTTGGTATGTGATACTATTTCTATGGGGCTGTTATTCTGAGCAGTCACTGTAAAAGAGTTTTTTGTCTATATTGGGGTTTTGGATGGGGAGAAGATCATTAACTTTGTTTTACTGGCATTTAAGGTGAGGTGATTACAATGCATCCATGATTCGGTATTAGAGAAGACTAACTGAGTTTTGAGAAATAGGTTGGAGGGGGTGTCTGCTGTACAGATAATGGTCGAATCATCAGCATATTGAATTAGTGTGGCATCGAAGAAAGACAGGTGGAAGTTATTAATGAAGATGTTAAAGAGGAGGGGGCCTAGGATGGAACTCTGGGGAACTCCAGTAGGGGTGTGTAGAAAGGAAGAGAGTGAGTTTTTCCATTTGACGACTTGTTGTCTTTCAGAGAGGTAGCTGGAAAATCAGGTGATGGTAGGGGGGAGAGGTTGAGAGAGGAGAGTTGGGATAATAGTAAGGGGCGAGAAACAGTATCAAAGGATTTGCAGAGGTCAAGGAATATAGTAGAAACTATTTTGCCAGAGTCACGAGCAAGGTTTATGGAGTCTAAAAAGGAG
Source organism: Protopterus annectens (assembly GCF_019279795.1). Lineage (NCBI taxonomy): Eukaryota > Metazoa > Chordata > Ceratodontiformes > Protopteridae > Protopterus > Protopterus annectens. The sequence continues at coordinate 798,115,039 of NC_056732.1, read as the reverse complement.
ATGATGGCAGCAATGGTACTATCCCTGGGACTGAAACCATGTTGTGTAGGTGTTAGTAGGTTGTTTTGGGTCATATAGGACATCATTTGGGATTGAATACATTTCTCCATGATTTTTGATAGTGGGGATAGGATGGCTATGGGCTGAAAATTACAAGTGTCAGTGTTTTTGCCTATGCCTTTGACAGTGTTGTGGCATTACTAAGTACAAGAATCTGTATTTTATATATATATAAGTTAGTGGGCAAGTTAACAGACATGAAGAAGGAACCAAGAAGTTGCAGGACAGTAGAAAATTCAGTGATGGTGGATTCTGAATGCTGGAAGAGGATAGGTAAGGAGAGAAATCTCTTAATATGGTCATTATGGATCATATTATAGTCAGGAGGTATAACTTTGGAGTTGTTTATTCTGGGTTTACGACAAGTTTTGGTTACAGCGAGAACATCAGGCTTACGTTAGGTAATCCAGTCATGAAGTTCTGTAGCTTTATTTCTTATACTTCCAACATTTATTGCAGCAAAAATTAGAGCATAAGGGTTGGAGATTGACTGTTGTTAGGTTACAGAAGTGTGTGGGAGAGAATGATCTTTGTGTTCATTGTCATAGGTGGGGCCGGGATTAGGGTAAACATCTCCGCCTAGAAGGATTTTAGTATATTGGGAATTATGCATTCTTGTTTTTTTTTTTTTTTTTTTTTTGGTGAGAGGATTCTTGCAGTTAATTTTTGATTTAGTTTGAGTTGAAGTGCAATTAATCAGCCTATATTTGGAATAAAGGTGAGGGGAGATATTAAATAGGTTTGGTGAAATGTGTGGAGAGTGTAAACAGAAAGTATGGATAGGTGGTTGGGCAGAGTTGGAAAGATGTTGCAATATATTATTTAGTCACGATAGGATGAAAAATGACACAGTGAGAGGAGAAGAACAGAGGATAAGCTGAAGAGTGGCATAATTAAGTACAGGAATCTGTATTTTATATATTTATCAGGTAGTGGGAAAGTTGAGAACAATGAAGAAGGAAGTAAGAAGTTGCAGGACAGTAGAAAATTCAGAGATGGTGGATTCTGAAAGCTGGAAGAGGATAGGTAAGGAGAGAAGTATTTTCTACAAAAGAAGATAGATTGTCCTGGTATCCTCTCTCTTTTCTGGAATGTAAGTAACAGAGGAGTATTAAAAGCTAGAGTATAACAATGTAGTCAAAATAAGAGCAAATGAGGATTTATTTGGGAAAATAAAAAGCATACAATCTGGAAATGACAAGTACTGTTAGTGAGAGTTGTGATTATCAATGGATATAGTGTAAAGTAGTATGGGAGGGAGAAAGATAGTTGGGAATGGGAATAAAAGTTAAATAAAGACAGGAAAGTAGGAAACAAGAAATAGAAGTTTACGTACAGGAGTAAGGTCATTGGGGGAGGGTTTGGGAATAACAGTTGCAAGTGAAATGTCTATGTTAGAAGTATATTTATTTATTTTAGTGCCGCCCACTCTAAGTATAATATTAGAGTAAGAGATAGATTGTGGGAACTGGGTGTAGGGTAGGAGAGTGAAGTGAATCCAAGCAGGCTTCCACTCTCAGGTCAATTTACAACTGAGAGCTTTCAGTTTATAGCCAGAAGAAAGCAATTAAGAAAGAAATGGAAGTAAAACAGGCTGTCTGTCATTTCCTGAGACTAAATAACTGGCATATGCAGTATAGTCTATTGGTTAAGGAAAATGGGACAGTAGACAGCTTAGTAAGATGTCCTTAAGACTGCATGGACTATTTCACAGAGAATCTGAGTAAAATAGCAGGCATGTACTTAACTGATTAAAGTTAATATGCAGCAAGGTTCTTCATGATACATATACATACATTAAACACTGGCAAAATTCTCAGTAAACTTGTAGGTGTAGCTGTAGACCCTTGTGCAGAGCTCCTGCAATATCAAGGTCAGATTACTTACTTGGATAGAAGGAAGTTTCTCTGTTCAACTGTGAGAGAGGGGAGCTTTGAGCAACCTATCTGTCCCTGCAGGAGTGGTTCCAGCCACAGAAGTCAGTAGTTTATTGGCCATTTTGGGCTAATTTCTATCTCTTTCATTTCCCTACTATAAAAAATGTGTTTGCATGGTTTTGCACACTGGGCAGCGCCGGTTAGCTATGGTTAAATTATTCCTGGCTCCACTAAGTCTCCTCATCAGTTTTCCCTTGAAACTAGTCTAACTCTCAACCTAAGCACTCAAAAAGCATCCTACAGCCCAGCACTTGCTCAGACCTAGTAGCAAGCATTGATATACCCTGACACTGATTGCCCAGCAGGGCAAGGCTCTTTATTCACCCCTCACCAACCAAGCGACTAAGCAGCTCACCCTACTATTCAGGCATGACCAAAGGGCATTTTCAGGTATACTCTCCAGTCCAGCTGGTGAATCTGTGTTATCTGTGCAATGTTATAACTGCCTCATGTACACAGACAACCCTCTCCTCCTACCACAAAAATACTAACATATGCGAGAGATGCAATTATACAGCCAAACTGTAAGCTAAGCTGTCTCCACCCAAGAATGGAACAGACAGTCAAGATGAGAATATTAACACTTGCACCATTCCTCCAGCCGCACACAGACCTACTAAAACAGCACTGGCAAAAAATACACAGAAATACACAAAATCATACTTGGAGGCTCTAAATAAAAACCTGCAAAAGCATCAGAGACCTCCAAAGCAGACACCCAAACAACCTGCACCTTCCGTCACAAACCAGACAACACAAAAAACCCAAAATCAGTGTGTCGCACAATCACAGCCCTTAAGGCGAAATAACATACCTAACATGACTCTATAGTCAGGCACACAGATGTCCCACTCACTAGGCTGGACAAGCAGAAGGTTACTGTTAGTTGCCTGTCAGAAGCCAGAATCCACCACATAAAACAAGCACTCAGGTCACACCAGAACAAGTATAAATATGACTCTGTCATTGTTCATGTTGGTGTGAATGACCTGAGATGTACCTCCCTGGACTACATGAAAAGAGACATGGAAGAGCTCTCTGATCATATAGCCCAGGCTGGTATGACCCTGACCCTGAGTAGCATCCTTCCCTCACCAAGAATGATACCTCAGTATAAAGAAAAAATGATAAATTTCAACAACTGGCTAAGCTTCTGGTGTCATTCAAAGGGGATCCAGTGTCTGTCAGCCTGGGACGACATGCTCGACAAGCCGCATTACTTCACAAGAGACGTCTTGCACCTGTCACCCCTAGGCTTTCAAATACTAGCCAAGGCTCTTGCTGCCCCCATAGTGCCTTTTATAGGCAAGGTTCAAAAGTCAAACCCACCTCCATAAACAGCACAATTAACAAAAAACTGAGGGTTATGCTACTCGACACCAGGAGTTTAAAATCTCAAAATGCACGCGCTCAAAGCACTCCTCAGTATGGAGAACGTCGACATCTATGCAGTAACTGAAACCTGGTTCAAGGCTCCAGACAGCACCCCAGCACTACTGGGCTACAACTCATACCACACGTTTTGGCCACAGAACATGGACCGAAAAACAAAAGGAGGAGGTGTATCCATACTCATCAAGGATACCAACACCTCCAGGTTAGTGGCACAGCATGATACCTCTGAGATCATCCATGTGCAACTAACATCGGGCAAATCTGCAATGCAAATTGTGGCCTGCTACAGATCACCCTCCATGACCCAGGACCACCACTCCACCTTTCCGGAGACACTAGAAAACATGAAGGTCCTACCAAATACCCTGATATTGGGTGATTTCAATTACCCTACCATTCACTGGGAAAACTACTCGAGTACAAACTCCCAGGCCCAGCGCTTCCTGGAATTCATCAACTCAAATGCCCTGGATCAACTGGTAAACTCTCCTACCAGAGGTGAAAACATATTGGACCTGGTTATCACCAATATGGGCAACAGGTATTCCACACCGGAGGTCAACCCGTCACTGGTAAGATCAGACCATAAACTAATCACCCTGGATTTTCACACCCCACCACCACCCCCAACTAAGGAAACCACAGTAAAAAGTTTTCTAAAGCAAACTTCACCTTACTCAAGACAGAGGTGGTAAGTTTCACAGCCCCCACGCTAAAGGATAACGCTACCCAAGATGCAGAAACCTTTACAAATGCACTGTATGAGCACCTACAAGAATGCATGGATCGTGCCAGCCCTAGCAAAACCAAGACTCACTCCTCTAAGAGAAGGAAAACAGTTTGGTGGAACCCTGCCATAAACAGGCTATACAATAGAAAGAGGAAACTAGTTCAGAAAAAAAGCAAATCCCAAGAAGGAAAGACATCCCTGATCAGTATCAGTAAGAAACTAAGATCCCTCATGAAATCATCCAAGGCTAACTTCGAAAGAAAAATAGCCAAGAATTCAAAAGATAACCACAAAGCCTTCTTTAGCTATGTTATGAATTTAAGTGGCAACTCGCAGATATGCACTGAACTAGTGCAAAATAGCACAAAATATACTCACTAAAAGAAATTAGGCCTAAAGCAGATGCCCTATGCTGACCGCCTTAAAAAACTCCAGCTATACTCTGTCGCATATTGTCTACTCCGAGGTGATCTCTGCTTAACATACAAGGCCATGTCAAACCCAGAGATGTTGGACATGCTACACTTAAAGAAATCCCAATCCCTCAGAGCCACATGCTCCAGGGATCTAAACCTTGTCATCACAATAAACAAAACATGCTGGAGGGATAGGTTCCTGACCCAGAGACTCCCCAGACTCTGGAATAGACTGCCCATACATGTCAAGCAGAGCACCTCTTTGGCCCTCTTCAAAAGGAACTTTGATGATTGGATGGGAGAAAGAAAATTCATCCCAGGGATCACGTCAGTCGCCCTGCTAGACAGGGATCCAGGGAAGTAAATAGTGTGGGAAGAAATAGCCAGGGAATTGTTATGGCTAGGCTTCTCTAGGTCTTAGGGCCGATAGCCTAGTACCAACCTATGAACTTATGAACCTACTGATATTGCCAACTTCCTGGCAGATAGATTCAGTGCCAACTTCACCCCCTCTCACCTCCATAAGGGCCCACAACAATACCGGAAAAGTGTAGTGTCCCAAAAATCACAGATGCACAGTTGAAAACAGCCCTTTCAAAAGCCAAAAACACAGCATCAATGGGGCCAGATGGTGTCCCAGGCTGCGTCTTGCATGAACTACAGAATGAACTAACCCCCCACCTAAACACACTGTTCAACCTCAGCCTCTCCACAGGCTACATGCCCATATAATGGAGCTCAGCCACGGTTATTCCTCTCCACAATGGAGGGGCCACAACTGACCCTGGTAACTATTGCCCCATAAGCCTGACTAGCCTGTTCTGCAAGGCTATGGGGCGCATCATCATGGAACTCATTAACAAAGACATTGGGAACCTCCAATCACTTGACCCGACCCAGTTTGGCTTTGTTAAGGGCAGATCATGCCTACTAAACCTGGTTGACTTCTTTGAGACAGTCACCAAGGCCACAGACGAGGGAAAGGTGGTTCACACAGCCTATCTTGACCTCGCCAAGGATTTTGACACCATTCCCCACTCGGGTATTACAGAAAAACTCACCAGCCTGAACATAAACCCCTACATCACGAGATGGGTTGCCAACTGGCTTACAGACAGAAATCACACGGTAAGAATAGCGGGCTCCAGGTGTGACTCTAAACCAGTCACAATTCCTGTAGAGCAAGGCTCGGTCCTGGGACCCCTGCTGTTCGGCATATACTTCTCAGAAGTACAGGCAAACACAGCAGGACTATGGCTAACCAAATTCACCGATGACTGCAAACTGGGAGCCATAATTGACTCTTCGGCTGACACAGACATCCTCCAAAAGGGCCTTACCGAGACATACACCTGGTGTCAAAGTCATGGCTTCAAGCTAAATGCCAAAAAATGCATAGTCATCTCATTTGAGAAAAACAAAACACCCATGAATTACCACATAGGTGGCAGCACCCTTAATACAGAAGAGGTAATAAGAGATCTGGGAACCAAGGTAGATAATAATCTCTCCTTTGACAATCATATTGCCAAAGTAGTAAGGAAATCCTAGTATGTGGCCCATCTAATTACTAAAGGGTTCACTAGAAATAAAGAGATTATAGTGCCCCTCTAATTGTCACTCATTAGACCCATCATAGAGTACAATGCCCCATTTGGGATGTATCTCACAAGACAATTCCAACAGCTGGAAAGACCACAAAAGTACATCACCATGAGGATTACTGGCCTCAAACATATGTCCTATGCAGCCCAACTGAAAAAACTCCAGCTGTACTCAGTGGCATATCGCTTACTCAGAGGTGATCTCTGCCTGACTTACAAAGCCATGTCCAACTCAGAATTGATGGACATGCTCCACCTAAATAAATCCAAGTCACTGTGATCCACACGCTCTAGTGATCTAAACCTTGCCACAACAATAAATAAAACATACTGGAGGGATAGAATCCTGTCACAGATACTCCCCATGCTTTGGAACAAAATTCCAAACTACATCAGGCAGAGCTTCTCACTAACACTCTTCAAGAGGAGCCTTGACGAGTGGATGGGTAACAGAAAATACACCCCTGGGATCACTTCATTGGCTCTGCTTGACAGAGGATCAGTTAATTAATCAATGGGGTGACAAAAACTGACACACTCTGGCTAAGCTTATAAATGCCCTCAGGCAGATAGCCTAGTACCTACCTATGAACCTATGAACCTAAGATGTAGTAAACACAGATTATTAAACAATGATAAAATTCTTAGTAAACTTATAGGTGCAGGTGTAGGGCCTTGTGACAGACCTCCTGCAATATCAAGGTCAGATATAGTGATCACAGGCTATTAAACACTGACAAAATTCTCAGTAAACCTATAGGTGTAGGTGTAGGACCTTGTGGAAGAGCTCCTGCAAAATCTTGGTTAGATGTTGTGACCACAGGATATTAAATACTGAAAAAATTCTCATTAAACATCTAGGTGTAGGTGTAGAGCCTTGTGACAGAGTTCCTGCAGTATCAAGGTCAGATATAGTGACCGCAGGCTATTAAAAACTGAAAACATTCTCAGTAAACTTGTAGATGTAAGGCCTTGTGGCAAAGCTCCTGCAGTATCGAGGCAAGATGCAGTGATTGCAGGCTATTAAACACTGACAAAATTCTCAGTAAACTTGTAGGTGTAGGTGTAGGGCCTTGAGGCAGAGCTCCTGGAATATCCAGGTCAGATGTAGTGATGCATGCAGGCTCTGCTATAGCAAGGAGGATAGTGACATGCATTACTGATAACAGGGACTGTGTTATGTCTTGATTCACACTTGACTGTGTTATATGGATAGCTGACCTACATAATCACTTAGACAATATCCTTCAGAGAATTAAAAGTTTTTCAAAATGGGAAAGGCTGCAATTTAAGACCAAATCAGTACTGTTTCCACTCACAAATATAACACAAATGGAATTGGAGATGTGGCAGAATCTCCACTTCAGATTGTTCTTAGTCATGTTTAAAATGAACATTCATTTTTTTCCTAAACATGGAGATGTTGAATTTGCACAAGAAGCTTTAGCAAGGCCAGTTACAAATTATGATTTATAGATATATATATAGATATGATATGTAGATTTAGCAAACTTGCTGGCTGACAGATTCAGTGAAAACTTTACCCCTCTGTTCCCCATCAGTAAATCAGGACATCCCCAGTACCTGGCCCCTTCCCCTTATATCTAGGGATCAGGTCAACACTGCTCTCTCAAAGACAAAAAATATAGCCTCCATGGGACCCTATATCATCTCAGGCTGCATCCTACATGAACTCAGGCAGGAACTTGCAGCACCATTAGGCACCCTATTCAAGTAATGCCTGAGTACTTGCTTCATCCCAGCTGAGTGGAGGACAGCCACTGTCATCCCTTTACACAAAGGTGGAGCATCCACCGATCTGGGAAACTATAAACCCATCAGCCTAACCTGCCTGATCTGCAAGGCCATGGAACGGATTATCACGGACCTCATTAACAAGGACACTGGCAACTTCCAAACATTTGATCCCACACAGTTTGGCTTCGTCAAGGGGAGGTCATGTCTGCTAAATTTGGTGTGTAGTTGAATGGGTCGACTTCTTTGAGACCATCACTAAAGCCATGGATGAGGGGAAGACAGATCACAATGCCTACCTTGACCTGGCCGAAGCCTTTGACACTATTCCCCACTCAGGCATAATAGATAAACTCTCTCAACTAGGCATCAATCCATATGTTACCATATGTTACCAGATGGGTATCAAACTGGCTCACTGATAGAATCCATGTAGTCAAAATTGTGGAAGCCACCTGATGCAGTAGACCCGTAACAAGCGGCATACCCCAGAGTTCGGTCTTGGGGCGTCTGTTATTTGGGGTATACTTTTCTGAGGTGTAGGCCAAAACCAGTGGCCTATGCCTGACCAAGTTTGCAGATGACTTCAAGCTGGGTGCTGTCATCAGTACCCCTAGTGATGTGGACATTCTCCAAAAGAGCCTCACTCAGACAAATGACTGGTGCCAGAAACATGGCCTTAAGCTGAATGCAAAAAATGCATCATCATCCCCTTTAGGGAGAGTGATGTCCCCACAAATTATCACATTAATAACAATGTCCTAAGCATGCAATCAGTCATGTGGAATTTGAGCACCCAGATTGAAAACAACCTGACTTTCGACCACCATGTTGCTTCTATTTTACGGAAAGCCTTCTATATGTTCCACCTCATAAGTAAGGGTATCTCATCCAGGGGCAAGGAGGTCATAACATCCCTTTATTCTCCCTTTATAAGGCCCATTATTAAGGCCCATTATTGAGTACAATGCACCTTTCGGCATGTACCTCGCAAAGCACATGCAGCAGCTGGAGAGACCACAGAAGTTCCTCACCAGGAGAATCCAGGGCCTCAATTATCTACCATACACAAATAGGCTAAAAGCCCTATCCCTCTACTCAGTTTAATACAGACTCCTCAGGGGTGACCTCTGGCATACAAGATGATCACGGACCCCACCTTGATGGGACTGCTGCATATCTGCAAGTCAGGATCCACTCCATTAACCCACCCGCTTGTCCTCAACCTGGTCTGTGACATCAACAAGACCTGCTGGTGGGACAGATTTGTGTCCTAGCGACTCCCCCATCTATGGAGTAAACTCCCTCTCCACATCAAGCAGAGTACCCTTTTACCCCTTTTTAAATACAACCTGGATAACTTGATGGGAAAAAGAAAATATACCCCTGGGATCCCACCCGCATCCTTGCTGGACAGGTGCATCTGGTGCTGATTTGTATAAACATGGGCTAACCTCTTGGCTATGCTTATAAGGGCCTCAAGGCCAATAGCCTAGTAACCTTCTATGATCCTATGATATCTAGTTGATAACTGCAATGTCTACCATAATGTATCTGGAATTCTGGTTAAAAAAATATTCCATCTCAACTCAGGAAATACAATAAAATATACCCCCCCCACACACACTATCAGGTTGTCAATGCTGTCTGTCTAAGGCTAAGAACAATGTATCAATAGATGCAGACAATATCCCAACTGCCTTCTAAACAGAATAAAGCACAACCTGGAATTACTACTTAAACATAGCTTCTAAACAGGCTTCATGCCTCATGAATGGAGAACAGCAACTGTCATCTGTCTGTACAGAGGCAAGCCATCTACAGACCCTGGAAAATACAGACCCAGAAGTCATACTAGTCTTGTATGCAAAGCCATGGAAAGAAATATCATGGAAATTATCAATAATGGCATACAAAAACCTCCAGACACTGGAACCAACCCTGTTTGATTTCATCAAGGGCAGATCATGCCTTCTCAAACTGGCAGACTTCTTTGAAAATGTCACCAAAGCAAAGATCAAGGACAAAAGTGTTCACACTGCCTACATTGCCCTGACCAAGGTACTTGACACAATACCCCACTTGAGCATTGTTGACATACTCAAGAGGTTAGTCTTATGTCACCCACAGGATAGCAGCTATCTCACAGACAAGACACAGGAAATTAGAATTGGGGAATTCAGCTCTACAAAGAGACCAGTCAAAAGCCGAGTCCCTAAGTGATCGGCCCTGGGCCAGCTCCTTTTTTGTATCTACTTCTGTGAAGTAAAGGCTGACATCAATAGGCTCTGGCTGACCAAATTTACAGATGATTAAAATTAGGTGCAGAAACTGAATCCCCCCACAGGAAGGGCTGACACAGACAAATAACCTACCTTAAAGCCATGGACTAAAACCAAATGCCAAGAAATGTATAGCAGTATTCTTAGTGGACTCAACCACTGGTAGTAATTATCATATTGACAACACACCTCTAACAGTTGATCCAGTAGCCATGGACTTGGTGACACATAGACAGTAATCTAGCCTTTGACTATCACATTTCTACAATAATGAGGAAATCATTCTGTCCTGTGCAACTTATAAACAAAGGTACAGCATCTAGGTCCAAGGGGGTCATTGATCTATTGTATTCAGCATTCACTAGACTTATTGTTAAGAACAAGGCCTCCTTTGCTATGTACCTAACCAGGCACATTCAACAACTGGATCATCCATGGAAGTTCCTCACTAAAAGAATACAGGGCATAAGTAATATGTCCTAAGCAGAATGCCTCAGATCCCTATCCCTATATTCTGTCTCCTACAGGCTATTGAGGGAAGATCTATGCCTAGCATACAAGGCATGGTCAGACCAGAACTTAAAGGACTTCCTGCATATCTGTTAAACAAACAGCACCAGAATTACCCATTCTAAAGACTTAAACCATACCTGTAATATAAATAGTACCTGATGGAGAGATAGGTATGTATCTGAGAAACTACCCCTTCACTGAAAGAGGTTCCCCATCCATGAGAATCAGAGTTCCTCCTGAACCCAATTCAAGTGTAACTTGGAAAATTGAATGGAGAAGAGGAAATTCATCCCTGGTTTGGTACCTATCTCTGTAATGGATACAGGCAGCCCGTAATTGATCAACCTCCCAGGCCATACTTATAAATGTTTCATCTCCCAAGCCTCTGCTTATACTGGTCAGAGATTCGGAATAATAACTAGACTTAAAAAGGCCCCATTTCTCATTTGTTATGTGACATCTTCCCCACATTACCAGAACTAAAGGCTGTTATTGTATTACAGAGGCAAAGAATGTATAAAACGCTTCATGAAGATGGTCTGTGTTTTCTGGAAATATGGAGATAGTGTGCCACTTCTATTGATAGACAATATTTCCGATCCAGGAGTAGCAACAAACCTCTATGATTTGGGGTAGAACTTATTCTTATCATACATTCCACCAATCAAAAGATTAGTAACCTCAAGGACAAGGTTTGCAACACTGGGGGCTTAGAAGACTGCTTGAGAAAATTTCCTGCCAAAATGTCTTTAACAAGAACATAGATAAAGGGAACTTCTTGTGGCTAGGATTAAGAATTTGGGCCAATAGGTAAGTTGGATTAATGTCCAAATGTTGTAGAATAACTGGATAAGTAAAACTATATATTATTTCAATGGTTTGTGGGATGGTTCCACCTTCTCCATTTACAGGTTTTGCAAGGTAATAAAGATAAGATAAAGGTCATTGCATGCCAGTAATATTTCCACATTCTTTCATTGCTAAGGAGCAATCTGCAGGTGTTGAATATTTGTGGAGTGGATCTCATTATAATTAAGTGCAAGACCAAAAATAAACTGACGACGCATGATATATCTAAAGTAAAATATCTGTATGCAGTTATCCATTACAAAGGCAAGGCAACATTGATTGTGTGAAGAATAATTAGGAAAATATGCTGCGTTATATTCTTACAGAAAATTATTATCAGTATGTACTTAAGTGTTATGCAAACATATGTCTCCTTTACTTAATCCATTTTACTGGTCTAATTAAAGTGATACTAATGACTTTTGACAATGTGAGTCAAAGCAAGCAAACTACTTGCATATGGTGTCAGCATGTAAAGAGATTCAACAGCTATGGACATGGGCCATAGGAAAAATCAAGTGAGGATTTCACTACCCCAAAATGGTGATGTCCATTTTTGGCTTTTGGGTATCCCACCACTGACAGAAGGAAAAATTGAGAGCACTACTAGATTTATAATTATGATCTTACTTGCTACTATTTTTGCATTCTGGAAAACTGTAAACACACATTAGTACTCTATTTCTCTATTTCTCTAGAGTTTATTTTATAGTCTGGGAAGTCAGCCTGCTAATAAATCAGAGGTAAGAGTGTGGGATGAATATGATTAATTGTTTTTGAACCTTTGTGCCAACATAGTCTGATATAATAATCTATTTATGTCTCATAGTTTAAATGATGACTATATTAGCTAACAATACTGCAGACTGTTTATTGTATGTCTTACAGTTTGAATGTTTCTTTTGTTCTAGTGGTTGTGAATAAGTTTAGTGATTTTGAATATGTCTGAATGTGCAGAGCCGTATCAGATTTATAGATACACGTTATGATTCAGGGTATAATTGTACAGTGTTCAGGTGTTTTAAGTACATGATGTAATTACAGTAATTCATGGTGTTAATTTACCTGCTACTGAAGTCTTGGTTTATGAAAAAATGAAAGAAGATAAGCCACTATAAGCTGAATGGTTTATTACTGCATCGATGATGAATTCAAGATCACTGGGGTACTGTCTTGTTTGCTGCACAGATCACCCTTAGCTTGTGCTAAATATTGCCTTTGCAAAATAATGTGAAAACACTGCCATAACTTCAGTCAGCAGCTAGAAACATCACCCCATCCCCCAATTTGTGGAAAAAAGACCCTTACTTCTTTAATTTGTGGACAAAATACATTATAAACAAATTGCATCTGTGAACTTTGACCTTCTGACAGGATTCATCACTGTTATTCCCTGGACACTTAAGTATGAACCTAATAATCTCATGCTTATTCTAGGCAGTGATATTGTGCTTCTGTTATCCCTCACCATATCATGGCTTAACCACAAATCGTGTGGTGAGATATTTCACCATATAGCGGTCTTTCCAGTGTTGGTCTTTCTGGAGATCTTAGCAGAATTTGATCCTGTGGATCTTGGTATTCTGATAGAATGTTTACAAATATGTCTTAAAAAGTGGTTTATGTTTTATATGTTCTTCATACTGATCACTCCAGTAGTAGCCTTAGCTGTATGGGTTATATTCTGCCAAGGATATAACAGCTGGCCAGGTTCCAAAGCTACAGGGCACCTTCCATGCACCCAAACTGTCAAGTGGCTTGAGATGAGCTCACTAAAAGACAAATTTGGATGCAAAGCCTTTCAGAACTTTACTGCCACCAAAGAGTATACTCCTCTGAGGCTTTTGAGGATCGACAGTCAGCCTTGCTTTCCTAAGTTGGACAGATAAGTTCTCCTTGGAGGAAAATCTTCCATTTTTTATTTTTATTTTTTACAGATGTTTTATTACTTTCCTTTTTAGAAAAGATATTTTAAAGCTAGGAGTGTTCTGTTTTATCAGATTGACTTGAGACTGTAACATACTTTTAAACAGAGCATTAATTTCTGTCAGTTTAAAAGTAATGTTATCTAAATGATAAACTATGTTCTGTGTAGAAATTGTTTATTCTAAGGCTGTGAGGCTGCCCTAGTGTTTGAAAGTAATTTTACTGTGTTTTTCTGCCAAAAAAGTAACTTTGTGGACTGGTAGTTTACTGAAATTGTTAGTTGTTTTCCGCAGGATAGATGCAGCATTTTCAGATTGACTATTGAGCAGATTGTCAATCCCATTGTCAGTCCTTAGGAAAACAACTGGATATTAAAGCAGATTCCCCAATCTGCTGACTCTTCCAGTCCCTGTTCTTTGATAAAGCTTAAAAAAATCAACCTTGTAGCTTTAAAAAATAACCCACTCAACTGTTTTCCCTGTTCTGCTTCCTAGCTTTCTATACTGTTTTTGTTTGACTTTGCAAACCAACTTGAAAAACCTGTAGCTGGTTCTGAAATTATGATGTCACATCTGCCATCTGCTCTTGCTCAAGCTATCGGGATGTTTCCTCCCCCAAAGTGATGTAATCCCCACCTGATTTGCATGCTGTATAGAAGAGCCAGTGTTCCTCCCACATTGTGATGTCAGACCTGCCTTACCCAGCCCACTCAACCTAATAAAATCCATCCATGTGGTGTATGGAACTCCTTTTCATTGTACGTGTATCCTGTCGACTGCATTTGTTTGAGGAACACTGAAAAGTTTGGATTGCCTGCATTTTCGTCTGCATTTATTGCTTCATTGGTAAGATAAGTCTTCCTAGTGAATTAAGTGTAATTCTACACACAGCCCCTGTTTGAATGCACTTCTAGCCCTATTTTGTGCTGCCTGATATATAGTTTATGCTTCTGTTCGAGGGTGCCACATGGTTCACTAGTGTATGCTGCTGCTATCTAGATTAGCCTTCTGTTGTATTTGCTTGCTGCTGATATATGCATTTTGTATATTATTATTGTATTATGGTTATACATTTTATTTGATACTGCTGGTTCTTGGTTATTTATCTAGTCGTTGTGTTCCCGTGTGTGAATGCCGCCTTCTGTTTTAGTCAGGTCCCATGCTGCATGCTGAATTCGGCTTGGTGAGTATTATCTGCATTTATCTTCGTTACTGATACTCAGAATAACCCGTCTCTTCTTTTTTTTTATGCAAGTGTTGGTTTATAGTGATAGCTCGTATATTTATCACTACTGCTGCTCATTTGTTTTTTCTAATTTTAGCATGTTATTAATGTTCATTTCGGCATGTGTGTGTGCCGTGCTCATTTATATATATATTTTTTTCTGCTGCACGTTAGTGTTTCATGCAGCCATTTTAAAGGTTAGAGTGAGTTGGACTGCAATTGCGACGTTCTCTCATTGGCAAGTATCATGTTTACATGCCCTTGTTTTGCTGTGTATGCTGTGGGCCATGTTTGTGTGTGCCAATATCCTCTACATTTTTGAAAAGTCCCCTCACCCCAAAAAAAGTTTCTCTTTCATGGTATATTCTGAACCAAGTTAGGTACTGCTATAGATATTTTAGCTCTGTGAGCTGTTCTTGGTATTGTAACACATAACACTTCTTTTTAAAAAAATCCGATGAAGTGTAATGTTGGTGTAGGTCTGAAACTGTTCTAACTGAAACCTCCGAGGTCTGGAAGGGGATGTTCATCATGTTTCACTGTTGCAGTCATTACTCTTAGGTTATCCTGCTGGCAGGCTACCCGCAGTCAGCCTGAATTCCAAAGTCTTGGTCTGGCGTCGGTTGCTGTCGCCTCTTCCCTGACGTCAGTGCACCAGGGGTATAAAAGATGCAGCCGACGCCATTTTCTCCAGTCTTTCTTGCCGCGCGGTGCCCAATGCAGAAGCAGTTCACAAGTGCCGGTCGGCCGACTCCTGAGATTTTCGTGTTCGAATTTCAGATCCGAAGTCTTCATTTAAAGCTAAGTACCCCATTGAGGAAACATTTTTCTTGCTCCAGAACGATGTCAGAAAAAGTTAATAATTGTATTTCTTGTGGGAAGCAAATACCTCATAAGGACTTTCATTTTTATTGTATTCCTTGCCTAGGCCCTGATCACGACGATGCTAATTGCAGGTTTTGTGCTAGATTTAACCAATGTCGGTATGATTTTGCATTTCATTACTTTGGCCAAAGATTTAATTACACGATGTCGTCGGATAGCCATCCGACTTCCAAGGAAAAGGACGGGCATCCGAGGTCCAAAACTGATGACAAGGCTTCTTCTAAGCCAGTTGTGGGTTCGCCGGTTCTCAGTGAGACGCTTTCACAGCCCCTGACACCCGCTACCTCAGAGCCGCAGGCCGCTTCTGACTCTCACGTGAAGCAGACTAGGCTGCTGGAAACTCAAGGTATTGGACACTTGGAAAATATTCCCTCAGATGGGTCCGGAGCCGCTGAGCAGGCATCAGCTTCTGAGGGTGTTTTCAGGCCTACACAGTTATATGTAAAACCGACCACAGCTTCAAAGGCAAAGACTAAAGCACCACTAAAGGCAAAGAAACAAGTGCAGCAAGCCCATGGACAGGCCTCCATGCCTAAAAAACAGATGCTCAAAATGGCTGAAGACCTAATTACTTTGATCAGGGGTTCCCATCCCCCTCCTGATAAGAGGCCTAGGCAAGAGACAGAATATAAATCTTCAGATCAGGTTTCCATTTCCTCTGACTACTCTTCTGAACAGGAATACTCTCTTCCTCCCTATGAGGATTCTGCTGCTGAAGAATCTATCCCTTCAGCCTCTCCTCCTGTGGATTATTATTTTGGGGAAACCCTGCATACCATGAGGGAGCACTTCCACTGGGAGAGCCAAGACTACTCAAAATCTAAGAAAAGGCTCAGAGACTTTCTTTTACTACCTCAGCGCAGGCCTCTTGCTACCCCCCTGTTTTAGACATTGTAGATGATTTATTTTCAGAGTCTGGCCTGTCTCCTGACTCTTTACCCCCTGCACCTGTTAAGCCAGACAGATACTACAGGGTTCCAGATTCACATAAATTTCTTTATAAAAACCCTGCTGCTGAACAGAAAATATTTCTCAGGGTTCCAAAGGGGTCAAGGCTTCCACTGTAAAAAACCCTATCCCCTCTGATAGGGATTCAAGGGCACTGGACAGATGGGGGAAAAAGGTTTACACTTCTGCTACCTTGGCTGTGAGGGCTTTAAATTGTCAATTTCACATGCTTAAATATCAGCAATACTTAATGCCACTGCTTAAACAGAAAATATTAACAAATTCTGAATGTGCAGAAAACAAGGGAATGCAGGATTTATTGCATGCAACTGAACAAGTGGGAAGGCATACTTTGCAATGTGGTTTTGATTCTCTGGAGGCCTCTTGCAGGGCCACTGTTACGGGTTCTGTCATTAGGAGGCATGCTTGGTTAAAGGAACAGAATCTGCCTGATCATGTTAAAGCAAAATTATTAGATGCTCCATTACAGCATACTTTGTTTGGTGTTAAAGCAGAAGAGGTGTTGAAGAAAATGGAGGACAAAGCAAAATCTATGCAGACAGTTAAGGATTTCTTACAGGTGCAGCCACCTAGATTTAGCAGGAACTGGCCCACAAAGAATTGGTCCTTTCCAGTGTCAGACAGGCCACAAAGAGACAGATACAGACACCCCAGAGGCAGATCCCAGCCCCAAGGCTCATAAAGGCCTAAACAATGAGGTGCTTCTACCTCCAAAAGCGGAGAAGACAAATCACAGACATACAGGAAACAGTCCCAATGACTTTCCTCTGCCAGCACCAAGCACTTATCTTTTGGCAGCCCCCTTAGTGGGAAAACTAACACTTTTTTCACAAAATTGGCACATGATCACCCAAGACAAATGGGTCTTGAATATAGTGTCTCAGGGCTACAGGTTCCACTTTCACACCCTGCCAAGGGCAAAAGGTATGCCAGACCTGCCACACAATCAATGGGCAGAGGCACAAAAGCAGGTTTCATCCCTCATGGACATGAAGGCCATTCAGCGAGTACCACAGCAAGAGCAGGGACAAGGATTTTATTTGAGACTTTTCTTGGTACCCAGAAAGGGCAAAGCCTGGAGACCAATACTGGACCTGTCTATTCTAAACACATTTCTGGACGTTCCGAAATTCAAAATGTTGACTCTGCAGCAGCTTCTGCCCATGCTGGACAAGAAGGCTTGGCTTGTAACTTTGGACCTAAAAGAGGCGTACCTGCATGTCCCAATCAGACAATCTTGCAGAAGATACCTCAGATTCATAGCTGGCTCAATGCACTACCAATTCTCTGCACTGCCCTTTGGCTTATCTACTGCGCCCAGGGTCTTCACAAAATGCCTGGCACCAGTAATTGCATTTTGCAGACAAAGAGGAATTCAAATATATCCTTACTTGGACGACTGCCTTATTCAAGCAGAGAACAAGGACATTCTACTAAAGCATCTGGCATTTGTAAAAAGATTACTAATTTGCCTAGGGTACACAGTAAACAAAAAGAAATCAAAACTAGTACCCTCTCAAGAGATAATATTCCTGTGTGCAAGCTTAAATACAACTGCCCAGATGGCTTATCTCATGCCAGACAAACAAAGGCAACTGACTTCTTACTTCAAAATGTTGGCAACAAAGACCCAGTTATCTGCAAGAAAAATTCTGCAGGCTTTGGGCTTCATGGCATCCTGCATTCTGCTAATTCCATATGCCAGACTGCATATGAGGAAACTACAATGGTATCTAAAAAGTGTTTGGACTCAACATTGCCACAGCCTGGAAACATTAATTACCCTCATTCCCTGTCTGCAACAGGAGTTTCGATGGTGGGCACAGGCCTGTCACCACAACAAGGGACAGCCATTCACTTTACCCACAGCCAGGCAGACACTAACAACAGATGCATCAGATTATGCCTGGGGGGCCCACATGGCAGAAAAATGTATTCAGGGCACATGGCCTGCATCTTCATATCAATCAAAAAGAGATGCTAGCTGTTCAAAATGCCCTGACAGCTTTCAAGGATCTACTTAATCCAGGACAACTACTGATAAAGATGGACAATACTACAGTCATGTGGTATATAAACAAGCAGGGAGGCACACATTCCTACCCCCTCTGCAGACAAGCCATGACTTTGTGGGACACAGCATTGACTTATCAAGTTCACCTGCAAGCACAATTCCTGCCAGGAAAGATAAATACTCTGGCAGACTAACTAAGCAGAAACCTCATGGATCCCCACGAGTGGAAACTGGATCCACAAGTCTTCAGCATGATAACAAGGAAATGGGGATGCCCAGACATAGTTCTATTTGCCTCCCCTCACAACTGCCAACTACAGAGATTCTGCACAAGGACTTACAAGCAAGCATGGAAAGTCGATGCCTTATCCTTCAGCTGGAAAAGCCTAACTGTATATGTCTTTCCTCCACTGCCTCTCCTCCCCAAGGTACTCCTAAAGGTCAGACAAGAGAAGCCAAAAATGATACTGATTGCCCCAGACTGGCCATGCCAGCACTGGTACCCAATCCTAAAGAACTTGTCTCAAGGTTCAGCCTGGACATTGCCTCAAATTCCTCACTTACTAACCCAACAAAACAATTAGATCCTATACAGCCAACTCAGGACCTTAAATCTGGCAGCATGGCAGATAATGTAGCCATTCAGAACACTCCTCTCTCCAAAGCTGTGATGGATGTTATTTTGGATGGCAGGAGGCCCAGTACCAGAAAATCTTATGCAGAAAAATGGAAGAGATTCTGTGCTTGGAACCAGGCACAAGGAATTGACAGCTTTGTTCCAAACATTCCACAGATTTTACAATACTTAACTGAGATGCTGGACAGAGGCCTATCCTTTTCATCAATTAAGATCCATGCCTCTGCCATTTCAGCCCATTACAATACGGAACCACCTATCTTTTCTCATTCTTTAATAAGGCAGTACCTCAGAGGGGCAAAAAACACAAGACCTCCAAGGAGAGCACCAATACCTGCATGGGACCTCAATTATGTCTTGGAAAAACTCACACTGCCTCCTTTTGAGCCAGCCTCAACAGCTGATATAAAATTCTTATCCTGGAAAACAGTTCTGCTCCTAGCAATAACCTCTACAAGACGAGTCTCGGAGTTACAGGCACTCATGGCTGTGGAACCTTTTATCATTTTCCATCCAGACAGGGTTTCTCTGAGGACAAACCCGACATTTATGCCTAAGGGGGTGTCCAGTGTGGCCCTTAACCAAACCATTCATTTGCCTACCTTTTTATCCAAACCCACAGAACAAGGGTGAGAGACTTCTGCATTCTTTGGACATACACAGACAGCTATGCTTCTACTTGGACAAAACTAAAGCTTTCAGAAAGACTGAGCAACTTTTAGTGGCATATGCTGCCGGATCACAAGGAATGGCTATCTCAAAACAGTCTATTTCAAAATGGATAGGCCATTGCATTCATTTCTGCTATTCCCAACATGGCAAATCAGTGCCTAAGGACATTAGGCCACATTCAGCCAGAGCAGCAGCCTTCCTCAGAGGAGTACCAACCAAAAACATCTTAGAGGCTGCAACTTGGAGTTCGGTGCACACCTTTACCACTTACCTCTCTACTCTAAATCCAGAGCAGGCTTTGCCACTGCAGTTCTGCAGGGCCTCATAGCCTCTCCTAATCCTATTTAGCCCCAGCCACCCATCCTCAGCTTTGGGATTCAACCCAGAGTAACTGCAACAGTGAAACACGATGAACATAGTACAGTTGTGTACCTACCATAAATGTAGATGTTCGAGTGTATTCACTGTTGCAGTCCACATCCCCATTCTATACAACCTATGTGGTGTATTTGCTTGTAGATGAAGGAAATGATTACCTTAGTGCAGGCATGTTTATTGGCATAATTTTTAGCCTACCCTTTTGGGGGCACCTGACATCTGGGGCAAGAAAAACTGAAGAAAATGGCGTTGGCTGCATCTTTTATACCACTGGCACAATGACGTCAGGGAAGAGGTGACTACAACTGACGCCTGACCAAGACTTTGGAATTCAGGCCGACTGTGGGTAGCCTGCCAGCAGGATAACCCAAGAGTAATGACTGCAACAGTGAATACACTCGAACATCTACATTTATGGTAGGTACACAGCTGTACTTTCTGCTGAGTCAGCGTAGCAGGAGCATTCGTTATGAATGGAAAATACTATATAATTTTGTCAGCGGCACCCATTTGTTTCCACTTATATGTATTATTAGCATTGATATTATGCAATAACACTGGTCTTGTACGAACAGGTCTGCTAGATTGTCTTACTGTAACACATCAGTAGCTTTAGTGGTGTTAATTGTACTGTGCCAGATTTTTCAGTTATGTACATTGAAATTGCTTTATCAGCATAGGCAGTATGATTATATACTAACTTGATTTCAGGGCTGTATGGTTTAATGCTGCTCCTTGTTTAGCTTTATAACGCATTTAATGCATCTCCTCTAAACATTCCTGTGTCTATTTTTAATACCACTATTATGCAAGGGTATGATGGGGGTTCACACCTGTGGTTTGTTGGGCAAGCAGCAATTCAATTCAGTCATGTTTTTGGACCAGTATAGCATTGTATTAGTGCTTTAAAAACATTGAAACACCTCCTCCATATGTTTTATACAAAGCTGAGGGGGATCAAAATGTATGAAAGGCGCTGTAGACTTTAATAGCCAGAGTGATTACTATGGTTCTGAACTATGTTTCTGTGACTGCATATAGGTGTGTGAATTTTCTAGGGTAAGGAGTGCTTCCAGGTAATACATTTTTTTTATATTTAAACTACTAGCATTGAGAAGCAGCACCTTTAGGTATTTCTGACTGATTGTTATTATGTTGGCAGGCTTAACTTGGCATATCCTAAAAAAAGCACTATGGTGACAAAGTTTTTGTCAATATTCAGAAGCCAAGTGGTGATAAGTGCAAACCATCTCTTGAAAAGCATAGTGGCTTGTCGGTTATGTCTACCCAAGCTGTCAGAGATTGAATCCCCTTGTTGTGACACCAGAAACTAAGCCATTTGTTGAAGTAGGTCATTTTGCTGGTCCTGTCGTATAATCATTGCTGAAGGTAGGATGCGACTCAAGATTCATACCCACCTGGGACACATGTATTCAGAGAGCTCCATGTCCCTCTTCATATAGTCCAGTGAGGTATCATGGACTATGACCGCCATAATGGTTCTTGTGTTTTAAAGCCACAAGTGTGTGTGTGTGTGTGTGTGTGTGTGTGTGTGTGTGTGTATGTGTGTGTGTGTGTGTGTGTGTGTGTGTGTGTGTGTGTGTGTGTGTGTGTGTGTGTGTGTGTGTGTGTATGTGTGTGTGTGTGTGTGTGTGTGTGTGTGTCTGTGTGTGCGTGTTGTGTGTATGTGTGTGTGTTTGTGTGAATGCAAGGGGCAAGTGTGTGTGTGTCTGTGTGAGTGTGTGTGTGTGTGTGTGTGTGTGTGTGTGTGTGTGTGTGTGTGTGTGTGTGTGTGTGTGTGTGTGTGTGAATGCAAGCAAGGGCAAGTGTGTGTGTGTGTGTGTGTGTGTGTGTGTGTGTGTGTGTGTGTGTGTGTGTGTGTGTGTGTGTGTGTGTGTGTGTGTGTGTGTGTGTGTGTGTGAGAATGGCATGTGTGTGTGTGAATGCAAGCAAGAGGCAAGTGTGTGTGTGTCTATGAATGCAAGGAAGGGGCAAGTGTGTGTGTGTGTGTGTGTGTGTGTGTGTGTGTGTGTGTGTGTGTGTGTGTGTGTGTGTGTGTGTGTGTGTGTGTGTGAATGCAAGCCAGGGGAAAGTGTGTGTGTGTGTGTGTGAGAATGCAAGCCAGGGGGAAAGTGTGTGTGTGTGTGTGTGTGTGTGTGTGTGTGTGTGTGTGTGTGTGTGAATGCAAGCCAGGGTGTGTGTGTGAGAATGCAAGCAAGGGGCATGTGTGTGTGTGCGTGAATGCAAGCAAGAGGCAAGTGTGTGTGTGTGTGTGAATGCAAGCAAGGAGCAAGTGTGTGCGTCTGTGTGCGTGTGTGAATGCAAGCAAGGGGCAAGTGTATGTGTGTGTGTTTGTGTGAGAATGCAAGCAAGGGGCAAGTGTGTGTGTGTGTGTGTGTGTGTGTGTGTGTGTGTGTGTGTGTGTGTGTGTGTGTGTGTGTGTGTGTGTGTGTGTGTATGTGTATGAATGCTTACTAAGCTGGGCATTAATCCCTATGTGACTCGATGGGTTGCCAACTGGCTTACTGACAGAAACCACACTGTAAAAGTAGACCACTCCAAATCCAGCTTCTGACAAGTCAGAGTACCTCAGGGGTCAGTCCTGGGACCGCTCTTGTTTGGCATCTACTTCTCTGAAGTACAGGCCAACACTAAGGGATTCTGGCTAACAAAGTTCACAGATGACTGCAAACTGGGAGCCATTATTGAATCCCCAAATGTTGTGGATACTCTAGAAAAGGGCCTTACAGAAACAGATGCTTGGTGCCAGAGCCATGGGCTCAAGCTCAGTGCCAAAAATGTATAGTTATCCCTTTGGGAAAAACATGTACCCGTTCTGGGACATAAATCCCAATCCCTCAGAGCTACATGCTCCAGGGATCTAAACCTTGTCATCACAATAAACAAATGCTGGAGGGATAGGTTCCTGATTCAGAGACTGCCCAGACTCTGGAATAGACTGCCCATACATGTCAAGCAGACCGCCTCTTTGGCCCTCTTCAAATGGAACATTGACAATTGGATGGGAGAAAGAAATTAACCCCAGGGATCATGTCACTCACCCTGCTAGACAGGGGTCCAGGGTAGAAAATAGTGTGGAATTAATAGCCAGGGAATTGTTACCAACCTATGAGCCTATAGTTAACAGACTGCTATCAGAAGGAAGAAGCCCTTGGGTCAATTCTAGCTGTTGCCAAACAAACTTTGTGTCTGTGTGATAGGGCAGGGCATGTGTGCACGCGGGTGTGATAAAGGGCACTCTGCCAGTATTTGCTGAATTTTACAAAAACACTTTTATCTCTAAAGCTGTCCCAGCACAATCTGGTAGTTAGATGTAACTTTAAATACACTATACTGGTATGCTCTTCATATACTGAATTGATAAAGTCTGTTTTGTGATTTATAATTTAGTGTTGAATTGTCACTTAATTACATTAGGTACTGGTGTGCCTTTGCTGGGTAATTTTTTTCCCTGTGGTTGTGGAATTGTGTAGTTATAAAGACAGGAAGAATTTGATTGTTCCCAGGTGGTGTGGCATGGTTGCTTAACCCTCCCCTCAAAACCATAACACCTTTAGTTTTGCAGCCATGTTTGGATGGATTTGGATCAGGGTGATTGCAGTTTATAGCTCTCCTTTTTGCTAGGATTTATGTAAGACCCCTAAAGTGGGAAGGATGGAAGTTTAAAAATAAAACATCCTTCATGAAAGGTCTGAGGTGGATGATTGTGTATGTGGTTATGCTGATAAGAACTGGAAATTCCTGTGTTAACACTAATGCACAGTAGACGGTTTATTGGACTGTGCTGTAGAAGCTGAATCTGTGGACAGGTTTACTGGGCTGTGTAAAGTAGGGCTCACTAATGTTGGATTAACGTACTTTAATAATGTTGTAGGTGGAAAACTGTTCAATGGGTGCATTTCATGTACAATTTGAATGGCGATCTGTATAGGCATGTGTTTCTGTTTGATGCCTTCACAGCCAAAGTACATAATTACAGGCCTGGGGTCATTCTTGGTGTTGCCAAACAAACTTGTGGTTATGTGTGTGAAAGGGTGAGTGTGTGAGTTGAGTGAGTGTGGTGTGTGAGTTGAGTGAGTGCGTGAGTTGAGTGAATGTTCGTGAGTGGTGGTGTGGGTGGGTGGGTGAGTGAGGGTGGTGAGTGAGTGGTTGAGTGTGGGTGAGTGAGTTGGTGTGGGTGAGTGTGGTGGGTGAGTGAGTGGTTGGTAGTGGGTGGGTGAGTTAAATGTGGGTGGGTGAGTTGAATGTGGGTGAATGAGTGAGGGTGGTGAGTGAGTGAGTGTGGGTGGGTGAGTGTGGTGAGGGTGGTGGGTGGTGAGTGTGGGTGAGTGAATGCGAGTGTGGTGGGTGAGTGAGTGTGGTGAGTGAGCGAGTGTGGTGAGTGAGTGTGGTGGGTGAGTGTGGTGGGTGAGTGAGTGGTTGAGTGTGGGTGGTGAGTGAGTTGAATGTGGGTGGGTGAGTGGGTGTGGTGGGTGAGTGAGTGAGTGTGGGTGGGTGAATGTGGGTGAGTGAGTGAGGTGTGGTGGATGAGGGTGAGTGAGTGTGGTGAGTGTGGGTGGTGAGTGTGGGTGGTTAGTGAGGTGTCAGTGAGTGGTGAGTGTGGTGAGTGTGGTGAGTGGTGAGTGGTGTGTGGTGAGTGTGGTGTGTGGTGAGTGTGGTGTGTGGTGAGTGAGTGAGTGAGTGAGTGAGTGAGTGAGTGAGTGAGTGAGTGAGTGAGTGTTGGTGAGTCTCATTTTTGGATGTAATTTCTAAATTTTGTAAATTTTGTTTTTATATTGTCATATGCTTTACATTGCCCTACCGATATGTGACAAAGTACAGGCAGAAGCACAGTAACAGCTGCAAAACTAAGAGCATAAATTTGCAGTAAATACATTAATTGCATGTTTTTACATAAGAAGCAGATGTCTGTCACAATTAATCGACAACACTACATCAGATTTTTTTAAATTATGTCTTAAAAAAGCATGTTGGTGCTGTCATGCAAGTCTGTGAAATATTTCATGTTTACAGTGTGTCATTTGTTAGCTATTTAACCAAATGGGAAGGAAAAATAAGTGGGAGTTTGATGCTTTGCAAAACGGTGATTATTCCCAGTGCTATGTAGCTTGGTTCTAAATTTGACAGGAGGAGTGCAACAAAAAAAGTGTCCCACTGTAAGGAGAGAAAGGCTGACAAGAAAACAGTACATTACTCTGGTCACCTGCTGTGAGCTGTCAATCGCATGCAGATAATGGGTCAAATTACCCTTAGCTCTTTGACAGCTAGGGAAGGTGAGGAGATGCCTTGAAGAACTAGATTTCAGCCTTCACAAAAGAAAGCAAGTTAGCATTTCTAAGAAACAAAAGCAATAAAATGCACTTTTCAGTTCTGTTCTGTAGCATTTGCACTGCAAAGGATAACATTTAACGACTTTAAGACAGCAGTGAATGCCTGTTAAGTCAATGAAGTGACAGCAGCTTCAGGGAAAACGTGGCAGATCTGATGCAATTTTTTAGAGACAAACAATGCATTCTGGGATACTTAGAGGTAGAGTAAACAGTCTGAATTATTTAAAAATGCCAGCCCCCATGTGGTCAGAGTCAGAAATTGCATATAAAAATATCTAAAAAGCTCTAAATAGTCCCAGAGTGCTATTAAAATGTAGGAAACACCAAACCATGATGAAATAAATATGTTTTTTGAGTCTGAGGGTGCGGTTGTCCAAACCACCTTTGCTACCAAAGCAGGCTAGCAATTTGCCTCAGCCACAGATATGTGACTCTGTTGTGGCCATTTCTTCTACCTCAGATCACTCATGTTTTACGCCAGATCCCTCTTGTGTAGCACCTACAGCAACTATGGACTGTGGGTTAGCCACATCCTCTGTGATTGCTGGACGCCACTCAGTAAGCAAGGGAGAACCACTCATGTTGGTCCTGGGAGAGGGAAAAGGGAAGATTTCCCTGTTGTGTTACAACCCTGTTCCCATCCCTGGGGAAGCAGCGGCTGCCATTAGAAACATGGTTGGCCCCATTTTTCCTGTCAGAAAGAAAGAGAAAACTAAGCATGCATTTACTCCTCCTCAAATTTCTTTGGATAGGATCGTCTACTTGGACTGACTTGGGGTTTGAGTCAGGATATTGATCCTTCTTGTAAAGTAGTTTGTGATAAAAGAAAGAGGGATGCCTCATTTCCTGAAGAAATTCAAGATTCTGAATCTGAACAGGAAGATGCATGCATGGACTGAGGGTTTTGTCCTCAGATTTCTGAGTCAGACATAGAAGACAACTCTCTTTCTGCTTCTCCCTGTGGGGGTTTCTCTTTCTCTGAGACTATTTCTAGACACTCCCAGTGTTTTCAGTGGGAGAAAACTGACATTTTTCTATTCCCTCAAAAAAATACTATGAGTTTTTATAAAAGGATTTTCCAGAACCAACCTCATTCCTCGTGTCCTATCTGCTTTAAAGGATGTGTGTCTTACTCCCTGCAATTTTCCTGATAGTCAGCCATCTGTCCCTAAAAAGGCAGATAGGATATGTTGCTATCTGTTGGGGAAAATAGTGATAGGTATGGAAAAAGTGCATAATTCTACAACTTTGAATTTTGGAATTTTAATTTGTCAGGCTCATATGTTAAAGTTTATTCTGAGATATTGTGAAAGTATGAGGAATGTTTTATATACAGTTTCTTCTTGTCATTAAATAACTTAGTTTCTTCAATTGCATGGGTCACTACTCATTGTATGACTTTGTTGAATGATGCTTCTTCCAGGGCTATGGTCACTAGAATGCTTTTAAAGGGGTACTAGCTCAGATTTTTTGCTAGAGTAGTTTGTTTACATTTTAGTACTCTGTAAGTCACGTGTTCAGCTAGAGGCATGGTTTTCAAAGAGCCTTTTTAGCATACTGCAGGACAGATTACACAAACTCTCAGTGGGGGTTGTTAGAGGAAGTGCTTAGAACTTCCAGTTGCAACCAGTTTGTCCTTTTCTGTTTTCCTTCCCCACTCATGAGCAATTAGATTAGCTGAATGACTGGATTTTACTCAGCTAGAGATGCTATCTTGTCACACATAGACCTGGAGCCTCTTTAGCAATGAAGGGATAGCTGCTTTACTATGTACTTGTTTTTGCAAAACTGTGTCTAAGTATTCAAGCCTAGGCAATAGCATTTTTCATGCTTGTTGTTACAAATCTTTTTCCCTCCACTAGCAATTATTTTTCATACAGTCTGTTATGTGTTGCTTGTTAGTGTTTGTGTGTGTGTGTGTGTGTGTGTGTGTGTGTGTGTGTGTGTGTGTGTGTGTGTGTGTGTGTGTGTGTGTGTTTGTGCATGTGTATGATGTAGTTGCACTTTTATAATCATACAGATTCCCCCTCATTTTACAGCACAGCATTGCTTTAGACATTTGTGCCTTGCATAGAAATATGTTGACTAACAAATGTCCAAATATTCTAAAATAATAAAATATTTTGAATCTTTTCTCTAAAAATGTCATGCAGCTTTGGAACTTAATCTAATCACTGCTCTAAAAGTATTTTCTCATTAGGTGATGCTGTATGTTGTCCTTCAGAAATCACACCATAACTATTTGTCTAATAGTGATTCCATCCTACTGGATTTCTTTTCTCACTTTTTTTCTATCATTCATTGTGGAAAAATGTTTTCAACTTTCACATCTTTCCTGCCTGTTTGACTGAAGTACAGTTAATTTACACTCTTATTTGAAAGCTGAAGCAAACACAGTCTATATATTTTACCATATACTTTTCAGTACCATTCCTAGTATATTACAGTAGGTAATTACAGGGGTACTTTACTAAGGCAGTAAAAATTAAGTGCTGCAACCAAAATCTCATGCCATCAATAACCCTATATTTTGACAAGTTATAATAGCTACTTTTCTATGTATGTATGTATGTATGCATGTATGAACACAATCTACATTTATATTCATGTGGTTTGAAAATAACAGAGTCTTTGTGTGTTACTGACAGACTTGAAATTATAGGCATTCTTGAATGTCTATAAATTTTAGATATGATGCATATCTGATAATGCAGGTCACAGTTCAGAGACCTATTAATCACCTCTCTACATCGGCTACATGATAACATCACATAACACAGTGTTGTGTAGTTCAGAGAAGTGACAAAACCTAAAAACTTCTACAGATACAGTACTGTCATCCTGGAAGACTTACCAGTACATGAATGAGCAAAAACAGTTACATAAGGCCTGCCAGCACACTTCTGGATGACCCAAACCATACAAGCACACCCCCAGCCCCTGAATAAGAAATAGTATACTCACACTAAATGTATTGTCTGGACAGCTAGACTGCAGATCTCATGCCAGTGACAGAACAGTGTTCCCACTCAATATGTCACCTCTGGTGATTACTCTCATTGCTATACACTGATGATAAGCTGTAAAGTGATACCAGAATGCATCAAATGAAAACAAGGATGTGCTGTCTCAATCCAAGTATAAGACTGCCATCACCTTTTCAAATGTCCGCAACAGTACACACAAGGTATGGTCATTGTGTTGATGTCACATTTTATGTCTATGCAAATGTCTGATAAAATGCTGAGGTTCAGTTAAACATTAAAGGGTAATGTATCCATAATGACTTATGGAGTACAATAATATTACGCCAGGTAGTACAACATTCATACACTGTATACATAGTTTTCTGTCAATTCACTTTCCCAATAATACTAAGTTCTGCTGTTATCCTACAATGTGGAATTATACGTTTAGTACATCTGGGTGCTGACTAGCCTGCATCACATTGTTGTTTGTCTTTTTGGCTTTTTCCTGGTAAGGGGTCGCCACAGCGGAACTCCGGTTCGCTAACGATTGGCAGTAGATTTTTACGAAATGCTGAGGTGCCAGCTCGACGCCCAACCTTCAATGAAGGCACGCACATTTATGCACTCATGTCTTTCGAACGCTACCCAACCATGGGGAGGACATGCAGACTCCACACAGAAGGCACTCCCAAGCCACACCGAGAATCGAACGGGAGAACCTCTTGCTGTGAGGTAACAACGCTACCGCCGTACCACTGCATTGTCTTCCACTCTGTTAACCACACCCTCATTTGTGTAACTACCTTTAAATGTAATCAATAATGTGTTCTGAGTATATATATATATATATATATATATATATATATATATATATATATATATAAAAAAGTATGTGTGTGTGTGTGTGTGTGTGTGTGTGTGTGTGTGTGTGTGCTGTCTTTAACTTTATATGCGTGTGTGTGTCTGTGAGTGTCTGTGAGTGTGTGTGTGTGTGTGTGTGTGTGTGTGTGTGTGTGTGTGTGTGTGTGTGTGTGTGTGTGTGTGTGTGTGTGTGCAATGAATAATCATCAATGAATTTGTTCAAAACACAAAACATCGAACAGGCTCATTGGTGATTATCATTATCACCACCTAAATCATCTAAAATTGTAATGGCAAATGTAAAACATGATTTGTCACTCCGTTTGTATGTGCATATTTACATATAATTAGATACACATACATACATATGTGTATATATACATGCATATATTGCAATCTTTATGATTTTTTGCCTGAGTAATGTGCATGCATATGCCTATGTGTATGCATGTACATAGGCAATTTATTCACATAGGTATCCATCTTATAATTAACAGACGTGGTTGATACTAGCATCCATAGTCACACATAACAAAATAAAATATTTTCATGTTCACCCACAGATATGGTACTTATGAAAGTATATATTAATGACCACGCAAATTCACACTCATGTGATTATTCTACAAATATCACTGAACTGGATATGCCCTGCATGCATACCTTTCAACTATAAAGATTTTTGCCTCTTATTTTTGGTCTGTTTTGCAAAATGTGCTTTTCTGGCAAATCATTGAGGACTGTAGTCAGAAAATAATGACAGACACTTGAGTTTCAGACTTTATACCCTGCAGGAGAACCATGCTAATGCAAAACCTGTTATTCCATCAATTTAAGTTTGTAAAAGCAATATTTAAAACATTTCCCTATTTTTGCGCCTTTGTCCCTTCATTATTTATGGCTTTGTCCAGATTTCTTGCTCTAAGAGGTTGAGAGGTATGCCTGCATGATAAAACTTACTGCAAAGTTTAGCATTACAGTGTGCTATTTTTAATTTCTGAACACCCACCTACTGTGTTTTATGTCCTGTAAGAGTAGCAATAATGTACACAGATCACATGGTACCTGTAAGCAAACATTTAATTGTGCATTTTAATAAAAAATAAAACAAATAGATTTGTACTGTACTCTCTAAGGTACCCTGACTTAAACTTAATCTCTGATTTAATTTATATCCATTGTTCAACTTTGTGCTTGTTTGTTTACCTATTTGTTTCAGTATGGTAACCAAGAAAGTGGATTGGCTGACAGACTCTTTTCAGTCGCAACCTGACCTCCATGGTACAAGACAGAAACAGAAAATGGAAAATAGAATAAAGTATTATACCACCTTCTGAAGGAATGTCAAACAGTTTGGCAAACTGCAGAAGTGGAATTCAAGCACGATGATAGATAAAGATAAAAAGAAATGAAGTGAGAGCAAACTATAGCTATAAATTTGAAGACCAAACTAATAAAACTGGACAGACAAAGATAATGTGAGACAAGATCCAGAACATTCTGGAAAAAAAAAACATATAGCCAACCTGCTGGCAGACAGGTTCAGTGAAAACTTCACCCCCCTGTCCTCTCATCAGTAAACCAGGGCATCCCCAGCACCTTCCCTCTCAAAAGCAAAAAATACAGTCTCCATGGGACCCAATAACATCCCTGGCTGCATCCTGCATGAACTCAGGCATGAGCTCTCAGCTGCATTAGACACCCTATTCAACCAAAGCCTGAGCACCAGCTTCATCCCTGCTGAATGGAGGATAGCCACTGTCATCCCTGTACACAAAGGTGGAGCTTCCACTGACCCAGGCAATTATAGGCCCATCAGCCTAACTAGACTGATCTGCAAAGCCATGGAACGCATCATCATGGACCTTATAAACAAGGACATTGGCAACTTCCACAAGCTTGACCCCACACAGTTTGTTTTTTTCAAAGTGAGATCTTGCTTGTTAAACTTGGTCACTTCTTTGAAACAGTCACCAAAGACATGGACGAGGGGAAGATGGTGCACAGCACCTACCTTGACCTCGCCAAAGCCTTTGACACTATTCCCTACTCGGGCATACTAGATAAACTCTCCCAGCTAGGCATCAACCCGTATGTTACCAGATGGGTAGCTAACTGGCTCATTGATAGAACCCACTCAGTCAAAGTAGGGGAAGCCACCTCTAGTAGTAGACTGGTAACGAGAGGTGTACCCCAAGGATCAGTCTTGGGGCCTCTACTGATTGGGATATACTTTTCTGAGGTACAAGCCAAAATCAGTCATCTGTGGTTGACCAGGTATGCAGATGACTGCAAGCTGGGTGCTGTCTTAAATTCCCCTAGTGATGTGAACATCCTCTAATAGGGCTGTACCCAAACTAATGGCTGGTGCCAGAAGCATGACCTCAAACTGAATGCCAAGAAGTGCATCATTATTCTCTTTGCAGAAAATGTCAGCCCCACTAATTATCACATTAATAACAATGCATTAAACATGCAATCAGTTGTGAAGGACTTAGGCACACAGGTTGATAGCAACCTGATTTTTGACCATGACATTGCCTCTGTTGTACGGAAGGCTTTCTACATGGCCCACCTCATAAATAATGGTATTTCATCCAGGAACAAGGAGGTTAAAACATCCCTGTACTCCTCCCTTATCAGACCCATTATCAAGTACAATGCCCCCTTTGGCATGTACCTTGCCAAGCATATACAGCAGTTGGGGAGACAACAGAGGTTCTTGACCAGGAAAATCCAGGGTCTCAAACACCTAACCTATACAGATAGGCTAAAACCCCTGTCCCTCTACTCAGTCTCATACAGACTGCTCAGAGGTGACCTGTGTCTGGCATACAAGGCCATTTCAGACCCAGCCTTGATGGAGTTCCTGCATACCCTTAAGACAAACTCCACTCATGCAACCCATATGCAAGGCCTTAACCTTGTCTGTGACATTAATAGAACTTGCTGGCAGGATAGATTTGTGTTCCAAAGACTCCCCCCATCTGTGGAATAGACTCCTTCTCAATGTCAAGCAGAGTACCTCTCTAGCCCTCTTTAAAAGGAACTTAGATGACTGGATGGGAAATAGAAAATATACCTATGGGATCCCAACTGTGTCCTTGCTGGACAAGGGAAACACATGTTGACTTTGAGAGAACATGAGTGAAATTCTTGGCTAAGCTTATAAGGGCCTCAGGGCCAGTATCCTAGTATCATCCTATGAACCTATGAACCTATAACAGAAAATGATATACATCTACAGTTTCTCTCTCTCTCTCTCTCTCTCTCTCTCTCTATATATATATATATATATATATATATATATATATATATATATGTACACAAACACACACATACACACACACACACACACACGCACATACACACATAATGTGGTAGGACTGAAAACCTACAAGCTAACAAATTGTGTAGAATGTAAAATATATTCTCAAACACAACAAATAAATACATTAAATACATTTACAAAATGTTATTCAGAACAGTTTTGTTTGTACAAAAGAGGTGAGAAATTGTGCTAATAATATCCATTTAACTTTGATGCTGAAATTAAATTAAATTACATTGAAAAATAAATATGCACATTGGACACAGAGGATGAAATCGAATCAGAAACAATGACCTGAGAACACTTTGGCATGAAATTACACTATCATTGTATTTGTTATTCATCAAGTTATTAAAGTATGAGGAGATTCCTCAAGATTAGAGATGTGCACGTGTGCAACTCATATTTAAGGGATAGGGGACCAGGACAGATCCAGAGTCACAGATACCCATAACTTAAGATTGGAGACGTGCACATGTGCAACCCATATTTAAGGGACAGTGGAACAGCACAAACCCAGAGTCACAGAGACTCATAACTTAAAATTGGAAACGTGCACTTGTTCAACTCATGTTTAAGGGAGAGTGAAATAGGACAAACGCAGAGTCACAGAAACCCATAACGTAAGATTGGAGACATGCACTTGTTCAATCCATATTGAAAGGACAGAAAAACAGGACAAACCCAGAGTCACAGAGTCCCATAACTTAAGATTGGAGACACTCATTTGTTCAACCCATATTAAGGGACAGGGGAACAAGACAAACCCATCATCACAGGGACCCATAACGTAAGACTGGAGACATGCCCTGGCTCAACGCATATTTAAGGACAGGGTAACATGACAAACCCAGAGTCACAGAGACTCTTAATTTAAGATTGGAGACATTCACTTGTTCAACCCATATTTAAGGGATAGGGGAACTGGACAGATACAGAGTCAAAAAGACCCATAACCTTACTTTATTTTTGTGGAAAAACAATGGAGAAGGTTATTTTCATAATGTATCATCAGAACTGAGAAGACTAGCCCCCAGATTCACTATACTTCCATGCAGGACTAGCTTAGTCCTGCACGGAAGTGAAATTTTAGGACCAGGACGGCAGCGTGCCAGGCATATTAATGAAGGTACGCTGCCTGAGCTCCTTAAGAGACATGCAGCATGTACAAGTGCAGGGGGTGTGTCTGAGAGCAGAGCAAACAGAATATACATGTACCTGCTATCAAGAACAGCAGTTTAGGAATAAGAATGAGTGAGACCGCTCATAGATGTTTGCATACCCCCAGCAACACCCCCCCCCCCAAGTTTATAAGAGCAATAGATAATACATAAAATATAAACAAGCTTCTTTTTTTAATCAAACAGATAAAATTTAACTGTAGGTGTGCAGGTTTGCCCATTGCTTAGCTATGTTTATTGCAGCTTAAATGACACACTAGGATAACAATCAAGATATAAGCAAATGAAGCAGTACTGCAATAGTGTAGTGGGCAGAGCATTTGCCTTATGAGCAGTCATTCCCGGTTCAAGCCCCACACCAGTACTTTCCATGTCAAATCACTTTGTGAACAATATTTTTTGTTGCATAACCTACTAAATAACATATATTTGACTGGAGTGCTGCATTAAATGCAGATGTAAGGTGTCATTGTCATAATGTTGTAAAATCCACAGATAATCACAAGTGCCCCACACAGTATATGTACACATTAATCAGGGATACAAATCAAAGGTACAATGTGTAATGAATGATAAATCCATAGAGTTTCCAAATCCACCACCTTTCGAAACAACATTTTACATTACTGTCTACATTAATGTGGTGGTAAGAGGGAGTAAGCACTATTAAGCAAGAGTAAGCATATTTAAGCAGTAGTAAGTGGGTTTAAGCCTGTTTGTGTGGGGGTAAGCAATGTGCACACAGCTTAAGCAATATTAAAGTTACCTCTCTGTAAGCATATTTAACCAGAGGTTAGCATTGCTTACCGTCACGCAAACCCGATTACAATTACTTAAAAGTGCCTTAATAACTCTGATTGCAACAGCCGCTGTTCTGGCCAGAAACAAAATAAACAGCCTTTGCAAGTCTTGAACCCAGGACCCTGCACATTATAGTCATAGTAGTTAACCACTAAGCCATCACAGCAGTACATAGGATTGAGGTATTAACAGACAGATCCTCACTATAGGAAAATCAAACTGAACATGTGAAAGAAATCGATATACAGTTTCATTTGTTGTATAACCTACTACATAACACAAATATGTGAACTGGAGTACTGCATTAAGCCCAGATGTGAGGTGTCATTGTAATAAAGTGTTTAAATCCCCTAATAAATACAAGGACCCCATACTGTGTACGTACACATGAATCATGGATACCAAACACATATATAACATGTAATGAATAATAAATCAATGCCAAAAAGCAAATAGTATGCAAATTAAAAATTAAGCAACACTAAGCATTGCACAGCCCAGCTTACTAGGTGTAAGCAATGTGTAGGACAGCTAACTCAGTTTGCCCATTGGTATAACCCTTTAAGCAATGCTAACCTCAGGTAAGCAGGTTCACCCATAGCTTATAATTTTCAAAACTGTCCAATCACAGCAAAGTGCAGAAAATCAGCCCTATTTAAACCCAGTAGGTGGGAATACATCTTATCACTGGTTGCGGCTTCCTCCAGTAGGCACTATGACTGGTATGGGAGAGGGTGGGGGCTTTCAGGCACAGTGCTGGGGCATCCAGGAGTCCAGAGTCATGGCAGGATTCCTTGTAAAAGAATAAGACCAGAGACTGCTGCAGGGCCAGTACCAGGGTTACCAATACAAAGCAGAACCCTGGGACCATCTTGCCCATGACCTCACTAGTGCCACTGGCATACCCCAAACTGGTGAGCAGGAAAGGCACCACTATGCCAACCTGAAGTGGAGAAAGGGGGATCTGTTGGATCAGTGAATCCAAGAGATTAGTAGGATGAGGGGATGTCCCAGCCGTGTGTAAGTATCAGTCCACTACCTGTTTAATAATTGCCAGCTCATGTATATTATGGATAGGTGTGGTTAAATATTCCTCTTATGTCTTTCACAGTGGCAGTTGAGTGGGCTGCGAACCAGGAAGCCCATGCCTGTATATTCAAATGGTTGCGACATGAGGCAGGTTAGTAATACTCTTGCATGTACTGTCATAGGAAATAAATCTAAACATAGTAGTACGTTAATTGCCTGTATAAAACCTGTATTGTTTAAGGCATGTACTGCATACACCAGAGAATATGGCAGGTACAGTCTCATATGGGTTGTATGTAAATAAAAGCATAATAGCCTGACAATAAAGGTCTAACTGCTGGACTGCATGTGTTTACTCTGATATCATATGGTAATGTAGAGTTGCAATCTCTTAATAGTACTGTTGTATGAAGCACTGTTACCCACACTGTGCTACATAAATAAAACATGTAGGAATGTCTGTATATGACTGTTGTAACCACAAGAGGTCGCATAGTACAACAACTGAGGGAGACTTATATAGAAAACAGTGAAAAGACAGACACCATTAGTTTTAGCACAAACAGCCATGGTTCAAATCCTGGGAGTGGTAGTAGGCTGCATGCAGAATCATACCCCACAACCGTACAGATATGTCCAGAATGTGCAGTAAATTGGCCCATATCTGTTTCCTGTCACCCTGTCCACCCATCAAATCAGTGGGATAATCCCAGACGTTTAGGCAGCAAATACAATGGGGTTTATGGCATCAAGCTTTCGAGTTGAAACTCTTTTTCAAGAAAAAGAGTTTCAACTCGAAATCTTGATGTAATAAACCCTGTTTTATATGGATGGTCATGTTGTGCCTTCTGTTACTGGATTTAATTTTGTGTTGGTTCACCAGTATGTCTAGCTATTCTACACCTCTTTCCTGGACTTTGTTAGGCAGCAAATAAGAAATACAACTGATTGTCAGACATCTATAAGAACAAACCTGTCACTCCAGCAACTCCCCAAAATGCTATGAGAGTAATAAGCCAAATATGTCCCATCTCCATCCCCATGTTGTGAAGCTGTGACCAGAGTGTGTATAGTAACACAGCGAGACTTATGTGCTTAATACCAATGTGGAATCTGGTAATATGTGTGGCAACATTCAGGTAGTGTGAACAAACATTGCCCCCACAGGTCTGTACGATACGAAAACTGTGCCTAGAAATAAAAGATTGATATCCTGTACCGGTACTGTTTACTCTGGTATTGTATGGCATTGTTAGTGTTGCAGTTGCTCTGATAATACCTAATAAGGTATTACTCATCACTGTGATCCACACTCTGCTACATAATAAAACTGTCTAGGAAATCCAGTGTATTAATTACAAGGTCAGATTGTAAAACCACAGGAGAAATCATGGAAGAGATAGAAAGCAATATCTA
Source organism: Protopterus annectens (assembly GCF_019279795.1). Taxonomy (NCBI): domain Eukaryota; kingdom Metazoa; phylum Chordata; order Ceratodontiformes; family Protopteridae; genus Protopterus; species Protopterus annectens. Next base: position 798,077,854 of record NC_056732.1, on the reverse strand, counting down.
TATAGCACACTCAGCTGTGAAGGACACTGTTCTATTTTTAGCAGACACAGCCATGGTTCGAATCCTGGGAGTGGTAGTAAGCAGTATGCAGAATCATACCCCACAAGTGTACAGAATTGTCCAGAATGTTCAGTAAATTGGCCCATATCTTTTGGCTGTTACCCTGTCCCCCTGGCATATCAGTGTGCTAATCTTCGACATGTAGGCAACATTTCATGTCATATAACTGACTGTCAGGCCTGTATATATTTGAAAAATGTCAATGAAAGCAAACCTGTCATTGTACAAATCAATAAAGGTTTAAGAGGGCAATAGTCAAAATATGTCCCAGTTCACCTGCATGTTGTCAAGACATGCCCAGAGTGTGTGCAATAAGAGATGGACAGGTATGTGCATAACATCAACCTGGAATCTGGGAATATATGTATAAACAGTTAAGTAGTGTTAACAAACAATACCTCCACAGGTATACCAGGTAAGAGGTGTATAATGCAAGTAAAACTCAGTTCATGTATATAATTGTCTACATCTATACCACTGTCCAAAGTAAGACCATAGGGTAGTGTACTAAAACCTGTAAGGTACAGATCACAGCACTGACTAGGAAAGTAATGAGAACTACAGGAATAAACTAGTTGCTAATTGACATCTTTCTCTCCTACCCACCATATCTGCAACAATAAATTAAATACACAACTCAGACGGTATGTGCTCCATTAAATCTATTGTTGGGACATATTTTCTATTGTTTGATAAATACTTAAATTTGTTCCTATGCATGTGTCATGTTGAAATACACCCACATTGGTGGCATGCTGCCATCAATGTACCTGCATGCTGTTGTAATGGCCACTGTGGTTCCATATATGCATGTGTTCTGTTTGCTATGCAGCTGTTCCATATCTGGCGTTTCGGGTTAATGGGAATATCTATGCATGCTGCTATACCTAATCCTGGAATGAGTTGACTATTACTAACCCACATATGTTGTAAAACTGAACACCATAGTACGCTTGGGAAGGCCGATCCCAGCAGACCCACCTGTCCCACCTCAGCTGGCCATGGCACCAGGCACCAGGACATCTGGGGCCCACCCTGGGAACTCCTCATCCACTGGTCCTGCACCACCTTTGGGTGGAACCACCTCAGGGGATGGGGCTTACCCCCACCTGGGAGTAGGCACAGACAGGACACTGTCACCCGTCGGCAGGTATGAGGCGTGGTGTGTAGTGAGCTCTGCAGGGAGTTTGGAGATCTGCTACACCAGCTTGAGGGCTGTGTGTCGCAACTAGAGGGTCAGCCTGCCCCTCCTACTCAGCCCCCAGCAAAGACACCATTGGGGCTGTGAAGGTGCAGTGGTGACTGCCCATGGGTGGGGACCTCAGTCCCACTGCATCTACTAGGGGGCTCATGCTCTTCCGATTTCCAAACAACCCACCCCATCAAGGAGTTTACCCCCCACATGTGTCGTATACCACCCATGCATGCTGTCTTGTCTCTCTTGTCTGTTATCCTACCCAATGTACCACCCCAAATACACCTACTATCCTTCCCCAGCATCCCACTCTCACCTGAAAAAAAAGGGCAATCTGTTCCCCCCCAAAAAAATCTCGCCCTATACATAGCTGTCCATTTTGAACACGTGTCCACTGGATGCATGTAATCTGGTCAAATTGGCTTCACAACATATTATTGTTGTACACACTCCTCTCCCAGGGGTTTGAGTATCCAAATCCATCTCCAAATTCAGTGTATATGCACAGCTGTTGGGTAGAAGAAATGGGCAGCTATGGACCTTCCCTAAACCCATCCTGCACATTCCTAGCTATTTTCCCTACTGTCTTTCCCTCTTTGTGCCCTTTTTTCACCACAATCCTATCAACCCTTTTTCATTTCTTTTAAAGAAATTAGCACGAGGCTAAGCAAGAGTAAGCACTTTTAAGAAGCAGTAAGCGTGTTTAAGCCTGTTTGTGCGGGGGTAAGCAATGCCTACACAGGTTAAGCAACTGAGAAGCTACATCAGTATAAGAAACTGTAACCAGATGTTAGCAGTGCTTACCTCTGTGCAAACCGCTTACAACTTCTTAAAAGTGCCTTAATCACTGCCCAGCTACAAAATAAACAGCCTCTGCAAGTCTTGAACCCAGGACCCTGCACACCATAGCCAAAGTGATTTCCCACTAAACCCTGTCAGATATACATAATCTTGATGTTTTCATAAGCATATCATCTAGCACAGTCAGTCAACAGTAGAGGAAATGTATTTATACATGTAGGTGTGTGTGTGTGTGTGTGTGTGTGTGTGTGTGTGTGTGTATATTGATATATATATATATATATATATATATATATATATATATAAATACACACACACACACACACACACACATACATATATATATATATATATATATATATATATATATATATATGTATATATACATCTATAGATATGTATGTCTGAATAAATACATTTTGTAAGTATTGATATCACCCCTCCCCCACAGCAAAACAGATCTACCCTGAAATACAATACCAACTGCTGCAAGTCCCATACCCAAGACCCAACACAACATGGGCAGAAGACGTTAACAGTAATCCATCCCACCTGCATGATGTCAGGATGGTATCAATACAGATACATGTACATATATATGTAACTACACATACAAACACACATAGGTATGTATAGAAAGCTACATATTTAGAGGGTGCACACCATACTGAACAGCCAGTATTCCTACAGTTGCCACCTTAGCAAATGGACAGTGTAGGAGTTAACCATACAAAAGACAATTGTTGTCTGAAACATATACCCACAGAGAAGTCAAAGGATATGACACCAAACGCAGGTCTGCATACATAGGAAAGTTTTATTTGTGTACTGTCACAGTTGCATATGCCATGTCATATAGCTGTTTATACTTTGAAATGCATACAAACAGATGCAACTCTCAAGCAGATCATTTAATACAGTAATCAG
>NC_056732.1:798057371-798069871 GCF_019279795.1 Protopterus annectens | reverse complement strand
ACTGCATATGCCATAGCAAACTGTGCAGACAGTCATTTATGTTGCAAGGATGTATGGGACAGGAATGATGTAGGAAATAAACAGATGGGCATCCAAGACAAATTATGTCACATGTAGCAAACTGGTAATGCAGGCTGCCCAGTAACATGCCGCAACACTGCGGTGGGTTGCAGGAATGTCTAGCAAGTACTGGCTGTGCATGTACCATGTAAGCAATTGCCTGGACTCTGCAAGTGTGTGGCCTATGAGTTAGGGTAATCAGATCTGACAGTTGTACCACAGGAAACATCAGTCAGGCCTCTCTACAGGTAGTGTATGCATAATAGAAGAGGTTCCCAAAAGTCATGTATTGCAATGTGTACTGGTGTACCATGACCACGTTGGAAACCTACAGACAGTATCATGTAAGATACATGTGCTGCACAATCAATGCCTCACCCCACCTCAGGCCCACCATCCCCATCTGTATTATGCCAGTGCCAGTGTACATCTGTATGTTTGCCATTCATTAGCTGGGACTAGGCTGTTACATGTGGTGTTCAGTGTTTGGGACACTGCAACTGACACATGTGTAGGCCACAGTTGTCAAGCATCTGCAAAAAGGCTGAAATTGGAGAGAGGGTGTCATCATGATACACCAGTGCACTGCAGCAAGGATTCAAAGGATGCTATGAATGACTGTATCTGCACACAGTCAGGTTCAGGAACTGCGGCAGAGGTCACCCTGACTCCACAGCAATAGTGACGGCAGTGTGTGAACTCCAAAGCATGTGCATGAGTTGACCTTGCAGTCATGCAGGGTTGGGGGACATGTGTAGGGCAGACTGACCATATACTGGAAAATGCAGATGGCCCATGCTAGTATACCCCTGCCAGGAATAGTGACTGCTGTAGTACACATAACAGTAAGTGCAACAAATCGTCATGATAAGGGCATGCACACATATCCACCCACAAAGTGTATGCTTCACGTTCAGCATCAGCACACCTAACACATTTGTTAGACACTGCATTTGAATGTACAGGACATGTGTCACATATCAAGCTCATGCAATATGCAGTGATGTGGTCTCATGGCATATCAAGGAAGAGTGCATCATATCAATAAGGGTGTGTACACTCCCCATAGCCACGGTAAGGTTTGATGGTTGTCAGTGTAATAGTATTGTATTAGTCATACATGCACCGCTGATGTTGAGATCTGTAAATCAGACATCAGGCATTCACAAATGACATATGTCCACATATCATCCCAGGTATGTGTCAGACAAACACATAGGGGCTGTGAGCATTAGAGCAGACATGACTGACACATTAATACACATTTAGCAATGGTGTGTACACCTGTGAGGTATGGTGCACAGTACACCTCAGGGTGCAGAACAGGTGCACAGCAATATTGTGTACATGGGTGCAGTGTTTTCCAGGGGAGGGGCATCACCTACTAATACAGCCCATGCATCTCACACATGTGTACTGTTGCTAGCATGGATTGACTATAGCTGCACTGCATGCTGTTGAGTACCATATGTTATGCATGTTGAGAGATGGGTAATGGTGGGTCTGTGTGTACTATCTTTGTGCAACCTCACCAGTAGGTTTGTGTGTATGGAGGTTTATTTTGTCTGTAAGTGCAATCTGGTGGAGTGGAGGTGGGGTTGATGCATGTAGGATGTGTATGCATGTGTGTGTGTTTGTGTGAGTGTCCATGTCTGTACATGTGTGATTGTGGGATTGTTCATACATCAGTACTTCCCTTTGGAATCGTGCAGTACATGGACATGGACTGACACATGAGACACCAGGAGTACTTGTCTGATATGTAATCACAGGACAGCTGATAGTATAATAAGGTCTGCAGCATGGAACATGCATTGGGAGGGAAGCTAGACACCAGATTTACAGTTAAAACTGCAATAAGCAGAAAGGTGAATGACTACCCACATATGCAGCACTGCAGATGCATTGTGGAATTACTAGACAACACCAGGGAGTGTATCCATATATTACTGTTGTCCACATAATGAGTTGACTGAGCAGCAGACCTTGCATCTACTGAGCAATAGTTACGTATGACACTCCAGTGCGTGACATTATGGAGTGAACGTAGTAGCCCCTAACATATGGGGGCTATGTTCACAATGTCTGGACATACCCAGGATGAACACTGGATGGCAGCAGTGAGGCCTTGTAAAACCTACTCCAATCAAATCAAGAAGGTAATAGAGTAACAGGTCTTGTTTTGTGATCACTTGTCTAGGCATTTAGAAGAATTATACGTTAATGAGTGGATTAATGGGTGTATGTTACTAAGTGTGATGCAGGATTGGGAACCTACGTGAATAAACAAGGGACTGTCTGTAAACTCAGAGACAGGTAGGTATTATGGTGGAATTACAGTGTGTGTGTGTGTGTGTGTGTGTGTGTGTGTGTGTGTGTGTGTGTGTGTGTGTGTGTGTTTGCACTGTTATGCAATGCCATACAGGTCTTAAAGTGCATTTCTTGTTTTCCCCTCACAGGTGGCAAGGTGGGTCAGGGTCCCTCCTGCATGCAATCTGATGTTGGTGTCTATACAGACACCAAAAATGATGATAAGATTGTTGAGGCACAGGCAGTGTTGTCAGAAGCCGAAACTGCACCATCATTTGACATCCCCCTGTTATCCACCCCAACCCAGCACACAGTCACAGTGCCTATAGACACACAATCACCAGTGGCCATAGCAGAGGGACAGTTGGCGATTGGTGGCAGTGCACAGGAAAGTATGGTATCTATGCCTGCTGTGTCTGGACACAGCAGGCATAGTCAGATGTCCAGCAGGGCACCACATAGGCAGATGTACCAGGGTGCTTGTGGGAGGGCCACTGGTCATCATGCCCCTGGCTGAAATGCCACAACTGGTACCACCAGACCCATGTTTCAGACTGTCATGGGGTGCAGGCACTTATGGAACTGTACACCAGACAGGGTCTGAGACTGCAGAGGCCTGCTCTCTCATCTGTAAGTGACAACGTCCATGAACTTGCAGGTGCCCTCCATGATTATACCGAGATCATGGATAGATGGTTGGGTGAGATGGTGGGCCTCAACGACTGTGGCTTGTCCATGCTAGAACATGTGGTGGGAGTGGGGAGATGGCTGTGTGGACATAGGCCAGCAACACCAACAGCTGGTGGTTGACGTGGATGCGCAAAGACACCAAGCTGCTCCTGTAGTGGCAGTACCAGCCCCAGCACTGCAGGGGGTGAGCTGTCCACACCACACCACAGCAGGCCACATGCATGTGGCCCTGGCCAGTCCCAGGAGGAACCTGGTTCCAGCAGACATATGTCATCATCAGGTGAGAGTAGCACATCCAGCCTGTACCTGGATGTGCCCATGGAACCCCTAACAGGCACAGTCTATGTGTCCGTGGCTGGAAGCTGTGAACTGCACACCATGCCAGGTATGGTCTGCAGTTGTCCAATAAACACCTGTATAGGGCAGCCACATGGCAGAAATGTGTGAATGCATACCCACACACTTTACAAACACACCTGGGGGAACCCCATACCTACACACACCACATCACCATGCCCATCTTTGTGTACTGTGTATTTTTCTAGCTAGTTTCACTGTGTGTGAGGTATTAACTGGAAATTGTCCACTTTTATTAAGCATCTGTTGAGCTGTTTGTTTCTAATAACTTGTTGCAGTTAAACTCTTTTTTCTAGAGGCTCCTTTAGCTGTTTAAAACTTTCATTTAAAGGCTCACTGCTGCTTTTCAGCTGTGAGAAACATTTCTGCAGTTTGTTTCCCACCCTCCCTCCCTGTTGGTATAGTGTTTTTATAGTTGGTGGCTTTGCAGTTGCCTGCCCCTAGTGTAAATTTGATCTGGGACACTCCTCCCAGTCTAGTGTCATTACCTCATTCTACCCAGTACAGGGAGAACATTTGAGAAGGCCAATCAGCTTAGTTTCTGCTACTCCCTTCTCTCTTTCCTTTCTCTCTTTCCACTTAAAAAAATATCTGCTTTTACTGTATTTGTGGTTCTTCCTACTTTATTTTGTATTTATTAGTGCTTGGTGTATCTCATTCTAAGCCTTTTAGTTTAAGCACTTGGGCTTCAGACCAGTTGTTTTACATTAAGAAGGTTTGTGGTCTGCACTGTAGTGGCAGAACAGGTAGCTTACATCCTTCTAAGTTGGGAACTGCTGATTGAGGGCTCAGTGTCTGTTATTCTAAAAGTGTATTAATTCTGGTTTAAGCACTTGGGCTTCAAAGCTAGTTATTTTACATTAGGAGGGTTCATGGTCTGCACTCTTGTGGGAGGAGAGGCTGGACTCTGCCCTTCTGAGCTGGGAATTTCTGGTTAAAGGCTTATAGTGCCTGCATATTTGAACTGCTTCTTACTGAAATTGGTACACCTTGTTTGCTGTAGCATAGACTAGATCCAAGCCTGCTGAATCTAGCTTTGTTTGTATAACTTGAGCACTAATCCAGGCATTCTTTAAAGTATTCAATTGTATTTATTACTGCTTGGTAGTAACTTGATTAAAATGTAGCTATCATTCTAAGTCTTTTGGATTAAGCACTTGGGTTTCAGACCAGTTGTTTTACATTAGGAAGTTTTGTGGCCTGCACTGTGGTGGCAGGACAGGTAGCTTACATCCTTCTAAGTTGGGAACTGCTGATTGAGGGCTCAGTGTCTGTCATTTTAAACGTGTATTAGTTCTGGTTTAAGCACTTGGGCTTCAGGCCAGTTATTTTACATTAAGAAGGTTCGTGGTCTGCACTCTTGTGGGAGGAGAGGCTGGACTCTGCCCTTCTGAGCTGGGAATCTCTGGTTAAAGGCTTATAGTGCCTGCATATTTGAACTGTTTCTTACTGAAATTGGTACACCTTGTTTGCCGTAACATAGACTAGATCCAGGCCTGCTGAATATAGCTTTGTTTGTATGCTTGTTTGTTTGCTTGTTATTTCCCTGAAATGCTAATTCACCTAAAATGCAGCTTTTCAGCGCTTCTGTGGATCCCTAGTGATATCTGCATTGCTTACTGTACTTATTTCCTTGTTTCACTTGAAAGAAAGTTACTGTTTGTCGTTTTTGCATTTAAGTTACCTGTAACACATTGCATTTAAGTTACCTGGCACTTGCTCACTAAGTCAGCACTAAAAAATTAAAAGCACTACACCCTCACAAACTCCCCTTGAGTACCTTGTTCCCCATTGGCCCTTTTTTCAATTATAAAGGAATTCCCAATACTATTCTAGCATGTCCAAAGGTCAGTTGTCAATCTCCTCTCCGGTCCAGCTGGTGAATCTGGGAATCTTGAGGCAATTTTACAACTGCCTCATGTACACAGACAACCCTCTCCTCTTCCAAACAAATTCCAACACATGTGAGAGATGCAACCATATAGCCAAACTGGAGGCTAAGCTCTCTCAACTCAGTACTGGCGTAGCTGGTCAGGAGGAGAAGGAAACCATACCCACTACAATTACAGTCTCACATAGACCTACCACGACAGCAAACCAAACACATAAACACACAAAAACATACTCGGAGGCTCTAAATAAAAATCTGCCTAAGAAGCAGAGACCTACAAAGCAGACACCCAAGCAACCACTGCCCCAAAACAAAACACATGCAACACATAGCTCACAAAGCCAGTGTGCCGAACAGTCACAGCCCTTAAGGCTAAACAACACACCTGATACACTTGTAATAGGTGACTCTATCGTCAGGCACACTGACGTCCCGCTCACCAGGCTGAACAAGGAGAAGGTCATGGTGAGCTGCCTGTCAGGTGCTAGGATCCGCCACATAACACAAGCACGAAGGTCACTCCAAGGCAAGTACAAATATGACTCAGACATTGTCCATGCTGGTGTGAATGACCTGAGACATACCTCCCTGGACTACATGAAAAGAAACATAGAGGAGCTCTCTGAGCATGTAGCCCAGGCCGGTATGACCCTGAGCTTGAGTAGCATCTTACCCTCACCAAGAATGATGCCAAAATATGAAGACAAGATGATCAATTTCAACAATTGGCTTAAGTATTGGTGTCATTCAAAGGGGATCCAATGCCTGTCAGCCTGGGATGACATGCTCGACAAGCCACGCTGCTTCGCTTAGGACGGCTTGCACCTGTCACCCTGGGCTTTGGATATTGGCAAAGGCTCTTGCTACCCCATAGTGCCTTTTTTAGGCAAGGCTCAAAAGACAAACCCACCTCCATAGGTATCACAAGGGATAAGAAACTAAGAGTAATGCTACTCAACGCCAGAAGTCTAAACCTCAAGATGCACACACTCGAAACTTTCCTTAGCATGGAGAACATCGATATCTGTGCAGTAACAGAAACCTGGTTCAAGGCACCCGAGATCACCCCAGCACTACCAGGTTATTCCTCATACCATGCTTTTTGGCCCCAAAACTTGGACCGAACCACAAAAGGAGGGGGAGTATCAATATTCGTCAAAGATACCCACACCTCCAGGTTGGTGACACAGCACGAAGCATCAGAGACTATCCATGTGCAACTAACAGTGGGTAAAATTGCCTTCCAGTTTATAGCCTGCTACAGACCACCCTCCCAAACCCAGGAACCCCACTCGGCCTTCCTGAAAACACTGGAAAATATGAAGGTCTCTCCAAACACCATTATATTGGTCGACTTCAACTACCCAAACATAGACTGGGAGCATTACTCTAGCTCCAACACCCTAACCCAAAGGTTCCTAGAATTTATAAACTCAAATGCTATGGAACAACTTGTTACCATTCCCACAAGAGGGGAAAACATACTGGACCTGATCATCACCAACATGGGGACTCTATGCTCCAGACCAGACGTGTATCCCTCACTGGTAAGATCAGACCATAAACTAATCTCACTGGATATTCACATCCCGACCCCACCCCCTGCCCAGAAAACCACAGTGAAAAACTTCTAAAGCAAATTTCACACTCCTCAAAACCGAGGTGGAATCCTTCAAAGTCCTCGGCCTGTGGAAAAATCAGACCGCAGAATCCTTTATAAATGCATTCTATGAACACTTTCAGGAATGCATGGATCATGCAATCCCAAATAAAACCAAGACCCAATCCTCCAAAGGCAGACATCCTGTCTGGTGGACCCCAACCATAAACAAACTATACAATAGAAGGAAGAAGCTACTACATGATAGAGCAAAATCCCAAAAAGGGAAGGCATCTCTGATCAGTATTAGCAAAAAACTATAGGCACTCATAAAATCGTCTAAGGCCAGCTTTGAGAGAAAAATTGTACAGGACACTAAGGATAATCACAAGGCTTTCTTTAGTTATGTTAGGAACCTGGGTGGGAATTCCCAGATATGCTCAGAATTAGTCCAAAATGACAAAAAATACACTGAACCCACAGACATTGCCAACATCCTAGCTGACAGGTTCAGCACAACCCCCCCCCCCACCAAAAGGGTGAATATCTATCCCAGCAGAGTGCTGCCCCCCTGACATCTCAGATGCTCAGGTAAGAGCCGCCCTCTCCAAAGCAAAAAAGACAGCATCAATGGGACCAGACGGTGTCCCGGGCTGCATCCTTCATTAACTCAAAGAAGAGCTAAACCCAAACATAAAACTACTGTTCAATCTCAGCCTTACTACAGGATATGTACCCAAAGAGTGGAGTACAGCAACAGTGGTCCCTCTCCACAAAGGTGGTGCCTCAACGGATCCTGGAAACTATCGCCCCATAAGCCTGACTAGCTTGGACTGCAAAGCTATGGAAAGGATCATCATGGACCTCATAAATAAAGATATTGGGGACATACAGACAATGGATCCTACCCAGTTTGGCTTTGTTAAGGACAGATCCTGCCTCTTAAACATGGTTGATTTCTTTGAAACAGTCACCAAGGCCATTGACGAGGGGAAGGTGGTCCACACAGCCTACCTGGACCTCGCAAAAGCCTTCGATACAATACCCCACTCGGGCATTATAGATAAGCTCACCAGCTTAAATATAAACCCTATGTCACTAGATGGGTTGCAAACTGGCTCAAGGACAGAACCCACATGGTTAGAATTGCTGGAGCCATGTCAGAATCCAAACCAGTTACAAGTGGCATCCCACAAGGCTCCGTCCTGGGACCTCCCTTGTTCGGTATATATTTCTCAGAGGTACAGGCCAACACGGAAAGACTGTGGCTGACCAAGTTCGCAGATGACTGCAAACTGGGCGCCATAATTGACTCTCCAGCCGACACAGGCATCCTCCAAAAGTGCCTCATAGAAACAGACAACTGGTGCCAGAGTCATGGCCTCAAGCTAAATGCCAAAAAGCGTATAGTCATCCCCTTTGGCAAAACAGTGCCACAAATTACCACATAGGTGGTAATCCATTAAGTACAGAAGAAGTAATTAGGGACCTGGGGACCCAAGTTGATAGCAATCTCTTATTTGACAACCACGTGGCCAAAGTGGTTAGAAGAACATTTTATATATCCCACCTAATAATGAAGGGATTCACATCTAGATCATGGGAGGTCATCGTGCCTCTTTACTCATCCCTCATCAGGCCCATAATTGAGTACAATGCGTCTTTTGGGATGTACCTTACCAGACACCTGCAGCAACTGGAAAGACCCCAGAAGTACCTCACCAAGAGGATCAAAGGGCTCAAACAGATGCCATATGCTGCCTATCTGTGGGCAATATGCAGGGAACTACCAACAAAGTGGTTGTTACCTAGCCAAGTGTGTTTGTGTATGAGGCATGGGTTGAGAGTGTTCTCTGGTCAATACCAGGGTTGCCTAAATTGTTCGCCAGGCCTTGATATCACATGTAGGGGTATGTATTGTCAACCACAGCCTCTCTGCTGTTTGACATCTGTTATCCTTGTAAGGTGGACATTGTGATATATAATAGGCCCACCATATAAGAAATTTGCAAAACCCGCTCCACAATGAGTCCAGTTGTTACACACTGACAGCCACCTCCACAGATGATATGAATGACAAACACAGATACACAGACACAAACACACACACACACACACACACACACACACACACACACACACACACACACACACACACACACACACACACACACACACACACACACACACACACACACACACACACACACACACCACGTCTCACAGTTGCTATGTCTGGGATTGGAACTCCTACCTAACTTGTACATCACACTACAGCATTACACAGTTATAGCATGTGCCACGGAGATTACTGGACTACTCTTTCCCCAAAGGTGTATTTCAATGTGAATGGTATCAGCAGGCTTGCCAAAGAAGGGCAATGGAAGTTGTAGTGACTGTGAATGGCCTCAAAAGCATTGCTCTCTACACAAACATCCACACTTGCCATGTCTGGGAATAAAACCCCTGGCACCCAACCTTCACAGAAGGCACACACACTCACGCACCGACCTGTATGTCTTTAAAGTTCACTCGAAGTTCACTCCAGCCGAGAATCAAACCATGCTGCTACTAATCTATGAACCTATGTGCCACGGTGGTGAGAAAGTTCTTCTACATTGTGCAACTTATAAGTAAGGGCAAGACATCCAGATCTAAGGAGATCATAGCCTCACTATACTCAGCTCTCATTAGACCAGTAGTTGAGTACAATGCATCCTTTGGCATCTACCAACAGCTAGACCAGCCACACAAGTTACTCACTAAAAGAATACAGGGTATAAATAACATGTCCTATGTGGACCACATCAAAGCCCTTTCCTTGTATCGAGTCTCTTACAGGCTAATGAGAGGTGATCTATGCCTACCCTACAAGGCATTCTCCCATCCAGTCCTGATTAATCCTATACATTCAACAAACAAACAGCATTGGAATTACCTGACCTAAGGATCTAAACCTCATCTGTGACATAAACAAAACATGTTGGAGGAACAGATATGTCTCTCAAAGACTCATCCTTTGATGGAACACCCTTCCCATTCATGCCAAAACAGAGTTCTTCCTTAATCCCATTCAAATGCAATTTGGACCAAGAGAAGGGAAACTGTAAATTCACCCATGGCTTGTCACCTGTGGACTTTACGGACAGGAAAAGCTTGTAGATGCCCTAAGGCACAGGCATATACCAAAGTCATTCTAGTTCTACGACACTGATAATTATAAAAATTGGGGCAGGAATGGCTAGGCTTAAAAAGGTTCTTTGGCCATTAGCTAAAAACTTCTTATGATCCTAAGAGGTTTTTTTTTTTTTTTTTTGTTATAGTGACTTATAAATGCATGAAAGCTGTGAAACAAGAACATGTTAGAATCCAGAAATACATATAATAAACTCAATCAGTTATAGTGGAATGTATGAAAAGGTAGGAGTCTGATTAGCAACGAGCTTCTCTTTAAATAAGATAGACCTTAATGGGCAGATTACTTGGGCTAAGACATGCTTATGTGATTAAATTCTAGGTAGCTGTATGAAGTGCATCTACATTACATTTATGCAATTTCATACTATTTACTTTTGAGTGCATGGGCATTTTCCTTACGTGGTTTGGCCAGTCTAACACTCTTCCCTGTATAGAAATGTTGCATTATTCTTTTAACTAGATTACCCCTCAGAGCTCAACAATATTTTAGGCAGTCTTGGTGTGCAAGATCCCTACATGACAAGCTTATGGTCACAAACCTGAAAATGACAGTAGCTGGGAGCAGATTTAACTTCTTGAATGCAACTGAAATAAGGCAAAATTAAATTGCTGTCTGTGGCAAGATTCCTACACATTGTGCATACTGCATGGGAGCAGTACACAGGGAGTAGGCATTAAAACCATACACATACCCATCTATAAATATAGTGACATTATAATTTAAATTTGCAAGTATACTAATACAGGTGGTATATTTTCAGTTAATCAAGAACTCCTATCACTGCAGTGTTATAGGAATCAGAGGTGCACTAAATTCCAAATCAGATGACATACATATCTACAAAGACATTCAGCTATAGCTTTGAAACCCCAATACTATACTAGGCTTTGAGAGCAACCACCATTATATCATATCCTCCTGAAGAAGTAGATGAGTACAATGAAGAATGGTAGCTCCAAGGGCCCAAATAACATCCCAGGAAGTTTTACTAGTGCTGTACAATATTCTGTACTATAGGGTTTGTTTATCAACTATGACAAAGATCCAAAGTAGTTTCTATTCAAATGGAGGGTCTACTGCTTCATTTGGCATATACCAAACCATTAGTGTAATCAGTAAAATGTGCAAGGTAGAAGAGGAAAATTGTACTTGTTCAGGTAGGCATGGGTGGCCTTTTGCATCCGGATAATAATCATTATGTAATTATGAGATAATATGTCACTGGAAAAAATGGTATCGTGGCATGGACCTCATAAATAAAGATATTGGGGACCTACAGACACTGGATCCTACCCAGTTCGGCTTTGTTAAGGGCAGATCCTGCCTCTTAAACCTGGTTGATTTCTTTGAAACAGTCACCAAGGCCATTGAGGAGGGGAAGGTGGTCCACACAGCCTACCTGGACCTCGCAAAAGCCTTTGATACAATACCTCACTCGGGCATTATAGATAAGCTCACCAGCTTAAATATAAGCCCCTATGTCACTAGATGGATTGCAAACTGGCTCAAGGACAGAACCCACATGGTTAGAATTGCTGAGCCATGTCAGACTCCAAACCAGTTACAAGTGGTGTCCCACAAGGCTCAGTCCTGGGACCTCTTGTTCGGTATATATTTCGGAGGTACAGGCCAACACGGAAGGACTGTGGCTGACCAAGTTCGCAGATGACTGCAAACTGGGCACCATACTCCACTCTCCAACCGACACAAGCATCCTCCAAAGGGCCTCAGAAACAGACAAGTTACGAGAGCCATGGCCTCAAGCTAAATGCCAAAAAGTGTATAGTCATCCCCTTTGGCAAAACAGTGCTCACAAATTACCACATAGGTGGTAATCCATTAAGTACAGAAGAAGTAATTAGGGATCTGGGGACCCAAGTTGATAGCAATCTCATTTGACAACCACGTGTCCAAAGTGGTTAGAAAAACATTTTATATAGCCCACCTAATCATGAAGGGATTCACATCTAGATCAGGGGAGGTCATCGTGCCTCTTTACTCATCCCTCATCAGGCCCATAATTGAGTACAATGCCCTTTTGGGATTTACCAGACACCTGCAGCAACTGGAAAGACCCCAAAAGTACCTCACCAAGAGGATCAAGGGGCTCAAACAGATGCCATATGCTGCCCGGTTAAAGAAACTCCAGCTCTACTCAGTGGCATACCGCCTGTTCAAAAGCGATCTGTGCAGGACGAATAAAGCCATGTCCAACCCGGAATTAATGGACATGCTGCACCTCAGAAAATCCAAATCTCATCAAGCTGCACGCTCGAGAGACTTGAACCTCAGCATTGAAATAAATAGGACATGCTGGAGGGACAGATTCTTAACCCAGAGGCTCCCTTCACTCTGGAATAAAATCCCAGTCCAGGTTAGGCAGAGCCTTTCTC